>NC_045157.1:8147095-8157122 GCF_900700415.2 Clupea harengus
TGGTGCTCTTCTGCTGGCTCTACCTGTTCCGCAGCGAGGGCATGAAGGTCTACAACTCCACCCTCAGCTGGCACGAGTACGGAGAACTCTGCGGGCCCAGGTCAGAAAGATGGCTACTTACACATTAGAATAGAAATAAATATTCAGCTTAGTTTAGTTTAGTTTACTTTTACGTGACATTACGGGGTTAGTTTTTAATGCTTAGTTTGTCGTTGATTGAATCGTTTGATGTTCTTTCTGTCTTCTGTCTGTAAGGGTGTAATTAGATTGGCTGTTCAAATATCAACAACCCCACCTAAAAGACCTATTAGTGCTGTGAAGTGTGTTCTGCCTTAAATCTGTTCTGTGTGTGTGTGTGTGTGTGTGTGTGTGTGTGTGTGTGTGTGTGTGTGTGTGTGTGTGTGTGTGTGTGTGTGTGTGTTCTTAGGGCATGGCGTGAGAGCAGCATGGCTCAGACTCAGGTCCTCTGCAGCCACCTGGAGGGCCACCGCGTCACCTGGACCGGGCGTTTCCGCTACGTGCGCGTCACCGATCTGGAGAACGGAGCGCAGGCGCTAGTCAACATGCTCCCGGGCCCCGTCGCTGACTGGCTGCGCTGTTTCTACGGCGACGAGTACCCGCCGTGCGAGGAGCCGCCGCCTCAGCGGCCCATCCCTGCCGACGCCCTTCCGCCCGACCCGCTGTGTCGCATCAAACCCCTCGCCAAGCACGGCTGCCACCTCAAGCGATACGACCGTCTCAAGATGGAGGTGACGGTGGGGATGCCGCGCGGCGACGGTACAAACGAGGACGACGCCACCAAGGACATCGTTCTACGTGCGAGCGACGAGTTCCGCGTGGTTCTGCTGGCGCTGAACTCGGGCAGCCTGCTGGAGTTCAGCACGGTTCTGGAGGGCCGGCTGGGCAGCAAGTGGCCCGTGTTTGAGCTGAAGGCGCTGCGCTGCCTGAACTGCGGCTCTGGCGCCAACCCCGCCGTGCCCGCCGGGCGTCAGCTCAAACTGGAGCAGGACTGGCGCGCGCGCCTACGCCACGCCCTCGCCTTCGCCTTCCACTTCCTGTTCCACCCGCTGCTCTCCGTCCGCAGCGAGGCCGAGGGGCACGCCGGCGCCGTGACGACCGAGCTGCAGGTGTAAAGGTGGGGTGGGGGTGGTTGTGGTTGTCATGGGAGATCGTTAAGAGGTTTGGAAAGACAGTGGAAATGTTTACAAACATTTCAATCACACTACAGTGTCCTGGTTGCAGGTATTCAGTGTTAAAACAGTGGTAACACTGCTGTGTGTGTGTGCATTTGCGTGTGTGTGTGTGTGTGTGTGTGTGTGTGTGTGTGTGTGTATTTGTGCATGTGTGCGTGAGTGAGAAAGCAATGACATAATGACGCTATGATGAGAGTGTGCAATAGCTACAATAGCTTCTAATGGTATTCAATAAATATACAATGAAGAAATCAGTGTATGGCAGCCTTGAAACTAAGAATATTTCTTTGTTTGTGTGTGTCTGTGTATCCGTGTGTGTGTTTGTGTGTGTGTGTATGTGTGCTGTATGTCTGTGTGTTTAATTGACTGGTTTAGTCTATGGTCTGATCCTACCAAAGAGGTTGGGACCTTGTGCCTTTCATATAAAGGCTAGGTATACTGAATGGTACAATATAACTGGTGGTTATGTGCCATCTTGTAGTCATAATTAGCCTAATTATGTTTTATTAGAAATTAGTAGGGTTGTGTGGAACCTGGCCTTGAGCTGTTAAGTTAAGATTTGTTTACTTGTTTAGAGTTTCCAAATCCCTGCATTTACCCAGAAAGCAGCTGGATGGACAGAACTAACTTTCATCAGGACGGGCTTCATCAGATGCGTACCACATCTAGGTCTTACCCGTCCAGATACGAGCCAGATCCAGGTCAAAGTCAGACCAGATACGAACCAGATCTAGGTCGTATATGGGCCAGATTCAGCTGCTGTCAATGCAGGGAGTTAAAAAAGGTGTTGAACAGAGATTTGCCTTTTTATCACATCAGGAAACATCTCAGTGGTCCCCCTCAAACACTCAGCACCACACACACACACACACACACACTTCAGTCAGTAAACACACTCATCACCACATACACACACTACAGTCAGTAAACACACTCATCACCACATACACACACTACAGTCAGTAAACACACACAGCACCACATACACACACACTACAGTCAGTAAACACACTCATCACCACATACACACACTACAGTCAGTAAACACACACAGCACCACATACACACACGCTACAGTCAGTAAACACACTCAGCACCACACACACACACTACAGTCAGTAAACACACTCAGCACCACACCCACACACCACACACACACACACACACTACAGTCACACACACTACAGTCTGTAAACACACTCAGCACCACACACACACACACTACAGTCACACACACTACAGTCAGTAAACACACTCAGCACCACACACACACACACACTACAGTCAGTAAACACACACACTACAGTCACACACACTACAGGCAGTAGAAACACACACAGCTGGTCTGTCGATAATGACTGAATCACTGGTCATCTCATTGTTTCACTGTAGCCTCTACACACTCACACACACATACACAAAATTCATCCATGAGCTGGACTCTAATTTCATGATTGCCTTGTCAGTGTCTGTTTGGTGGGCCATCTCCACAGGATATGATGTTATTGCTGTGATGCACCACTCTGACCAATAAAAATAGCCATTGCGTAGCCACTTCCTGTTCTTCTCTTTCATTGTGCATTTGCACCCCTTCACACGGCCCTCTGTTAGGAGTGACAGCCGCCCGTAACGACCCTGCTTACTTCCTCGTACCAGTTTGTGGTTAGTTATATCACCCGGAAAACCTTGCATTCATTTCAGAGGCCACTCTCAGTGGAATAACCCTGCACATACACCTGTTCCACACGCCCAAGTGAAAGTAGATATGACTCTATGACGTTTGGGCTCTATTAACTGCCAAAATGCCAGGCAGCTAAATGTTTTATCATTGTAACCGAATCTGCCATTGATCTCCAAAAAGCATAGACGTGGCTCAGGTTTCAGCCATTCTTCACTGATGATGATAATGACCATGATGATGACGGTGACAATGACGACGATGATGATGATGATGATTAAACACTGACCTCTCTGACCTGCTGTATGATGCCCTAAAGCCACAGCAACGGAAAACCAGTCCTTATACTCAAACCATTTCTACCAGGCCTAAACCAGTCCTGATACTCAAACCATTTCTACCAGGCCTAAACCAGTCCTTATACTCAAACCATTTCTACCAGGCTTAAATCAGCCTCAATTTTACTCAAAACCTCAAAGTTCTATTTGTACCAGACCACAATTGAAACCTTGTAGAGCAGTTTTCTAAATCAAATCCTCAGAAAGAACCAAGTATTTTCACAGCCTGGTCTGGAGAAGAAATGGTCTCTTCACACAGGGGTGTCAAAGCGGCTCCTATTCTGAATAATTAATATTAAGTGTTTAATAGTTGGGCTTCAGGTATTAAGGGTGTCCTGGCTTTCCTCATTAAAAGACTAATGGTTTAGTTTACCACCTGAAATCCAACACTATGGCTTAGGGCTGTCACTTACAAAGTCAGAACAAATGACAAGGTTTGTTTGTTTGCTTAATCGTTATGTGGTGACCTTTTCTCAACTAAGTTAATTTTGTTTTTCATAGGCTGCACGAACGGGTATGAACCTGGGTTACTGTAAGGGAATGAAATGGGATATGAACCCTTGACACCTAAGGCACCCAAACTTCTTGCAACAACTTCTTGCTTCTTCACATCATACAGGTTAATTGTTGTGGTGGATTTAGCCTCAAAGCCTCTAATGACTATCTCCACTGGTCTTGTATGTGCTTGCCAACCTCATTCCCTCACTTTCGCTACAAGTTCTGCATACATTAGCTTCTTCCTTTTTTAAGGCTTCCTCAGTTACATCTTCAGAGGGAGTCATTAACCCTCCTATTATGTTTGGGGTCAAATTGACCCTTTTCAATGTTTAACGTCTCTAAATAAATGATTGGCATAGTTTTTTTTGCTTCATATTTAATGACTTTTCCTAATCTAATGGGGAGAACTGGGTAAACACAAAATTAACATGATGATATGTTTTCAATGTCCTGTACACATGCTTTACGCATAGGTGTTGTTTGGGGTCAATTTGACCCCAGGCTGTTTTAATTGTATAAAATATATAAGAAATATAAACTTTTTTTATCACATTGTTACTATTCTTGATTACAGAAATAGTTTTCTATTCCATATGTTATAGATAACAACAATATGTACTTAGAAATAATATGAAGCCATAAAACACCAGAAGGATATCTCTTTCCAATTTTAAGTCAATCAGTGAGATTTGATGGTGATCTGCATATTTCTCCATAGTAGCGTAACATGTATTCTGGATGTATAAGGGGGGTGGGTGGGGGTATCGTTTTATTTTTAAGGGCTATTTAGGTAGTCAACAAACAAACCTAAAGTACCTGACACATAAACTTGAGTAAAAAAAAATATTATAATCATTTTTTGGAGGTTTAAATTGCTGGGGTCAAATTGACCCCAAGCATAATAGATGTGGGTAAAATTTGAACATAATAGGAGGGTTAACTCACTAAAATAAACATTACGCTCACACTCATGCTCAGTATACAACACCATGTCTGGTCTCATAGCAGTCACAACAATGCATTGTGGAACTTGAAGTTGCTTTCTGACATCAGCCAGCAATCTCCAATCCCACGCTTTGCTCCATTACTGTACTGTTTTTACATGCCTGGTGTTTATACATGCCTGGTGTCGCGCAATGAATGTCCCTGTCATCAACCGGCAAAGAGGTTACCTCAAGTTGTTTATTGTATAAACACGCAAATTATTTTACAACCTGATTATGTCTCTACATATAGTGACCCTGGCTCAGGCTAGTTTTACAACCAGGCAGAATATGTTTCAATGAGCCAACACCCATACGTGGCTCCAACAATAAATTGAATGTGGTTAGCGTCCATAGCCCACAATTCCCGCCAGCTGATCTTCCCCTTCTCAACATTATGCCAGTTCATCCATTGCCCTGGCTTTGCCTGAGAAGCCGTGACTGATCGTCTAGTTTCCTCTTCTTGCTTGTGAACAAAGCTGGTTACCATCTGCCTCCTCCCTGGCAATGTAGCCACACCCCATGCTTCCCAACTATCACCTAGCCAAAACCTTGCTCTTCCACTCTGTACCTGCCTAATGATATCTCTATACTGTAATGTGTCTTGTGCTTGTGGATTCCTTTTCTTCCCTGTTTTCACTGTTGAAGCAGTGTTCCTAATTACTGGATCCTTAGACTGAGATAAAGTCATCTCCAAGAGGGTCTTAACACATTTGACCTCCACCAAGCTGGTCATTGGAAACTCCAAAATTCCTTTGTCACGCAATGCTACAGCACTTAGTCAACATGGCACCCCAAGCCACTTCCTATCTGACTTATTCATGAATGTCTCACATTTCTCCACCTCTGAAATAGCAACTTTGTGCCTAGTCAAAGGCCACCTTACACATGACAAAAGCCCAAACTGCAAGCACCACAATTTTAGTTTACCAGGCAATCTTATCAATGGCATTGATATCCTTAACGATTAATTCTCTAAGCTCTGCAACCTGTCCTCGGTCACTCAACGTGGAAGTGTACCACCTGGCTAAACTCTTCACTGGTTTCTCTACAAAAGAAGAAATCACCTCACCATCAATGTAAAAACTCTCTTCCACTAGAATTCATGCCACCCATCTCAACGCTAATACATCCTTATTCTTTTAGCTGAAGAATTTCAGACTTCCTTCGAGCCCTGCCTTCATTGCTTTAGAATTTTCAAATGCCGATAATACTGTTATGATTCCCAAACACGTTTAATCCACATTTATGGCTCTGTCCAGACACGTACTGACTGTTCAGGTGGGTTTGCTGTGTCTCTTACATCAGGTAGGGGGGGACTCATTCAGCGAGGGCTGAAGGGGAAGTATTTCTGGCTGTGTTGGGGCTATCTGATGAGGTACCTGGTGATGAAGATGATAACTCAGGTGTGAACAGGTGTCCAGAGAGCGTCAGCAGCACCTGTTATGTGTAGGTGAGAGAACAGGTGCTAGTAAAAGTAATAGCAAAGCAACTTACTTCCACATAGAAACAATTTCCAAGAAGACCTCCAATCTGACTTTAGAGTCCGTCACAGCACTGAAAGACCTTAGTCAAAGTTCCGAATGACCCTACTAATCGCATCTGAACTAAACTAAAACTAAAAAATATGAACAAATCTCACCTGTACTTGCCTCTCTGCACTGCCTCCCTGTAAAAAAGTAGAAGTGATTTCAAAGTACTTCTTCTAACATATAAAGCCCTAAACGGATTAGCTCCAAATTACCTCAAGGAATTAGTTGTCCCCTATTGCCCACCAAGACCACTTTGTTCCCAGAGTGCAGGTCTCGTAATTCCAAGAATATCAAAAAGCACAATAGGAGGCAGAGTCTTCTCTTATCAAGGTCCCCTCCTTTGGAATAATCTTCCTGCTTCCATCCGAGATGCTGACACCATATTCAAATGGTGAATCGAGACTAAAGACTGTGCTAGACCAGTTGTACACTACCACCCTGAATACACTTAATATGCTTGTTTAACTAAACATCCCCATCTACCAAGCCAGCCAAAATAACTAAACATAACCCTGCTCAGGGACGCTGATGGCTGGGGACACATTGTTCCTATACATAGTACATATACGCATGTTGGCAGCCGAACTCTGCCCACTCACTTTGTCTGTAAAGTGTCTTGTTTTGGCACTATAAAAATAGAGTCAAATTGAATTGAATCATCTATCATCCTCCATCATCATCCATCCTCCTCCTCCTCCTCATCCTTCTCCTTCTTCTTCGTCATCATCTTCTTCTTGTTCTTCTTGTTCTTCTAGAACATTATTTACGCAGGAGTTGTGTTTTTGCAGTACTAATCAATGGTGGGCAGTATAATACTGCAGAAGTATAAGGCGTAATGTAGTATAATACTGCAGAAGTATAAGGCGTAATGTAGTATAATACTGCAGAAGTATAAGGCGTAATGTAGTATAATACTGCAGAAGTATCAGGTCTTGGTCTTAGCAGAGAAGATTCTACTTCAGGGTCACAGGTGTGACAGACGTGTGACAGGCTTTGGATAGAGACACAGGTGTGAGATGCTCGTCTGTATACAGGTGCACACAGGTGGAGCTGGGGTGGGGTGGAGGGAGCGAGGGGGTGATTGAGAAACCTGTCAGGTCTGAGGTGCTGCCAGGTTGTCTCCCAGATCTTAACAGATTTAGTGAGAGACTCTCCAACCTCTGATCGTGGTTGTGTGTGTGCTGAGATGCTAAATCATTAGTGAGCAATCATACTATCTATGAGACTAAAACATCAGCTACTGTATTCTCTTACAGTAAGTGAACTTCAGGCAGGTGCTGTAAATAGTAATTATAGTAATCCTAACTTTAAAATTCAGCATTGGTTGAAGACAAGATGCTAAATTACAGAAACAAAAATGAAACAAAAATAGCAATTAAATCAAAAGATATGTAACGAATGGGTCTAAAAATCATGGAGACAGAAAGATATCACCCCGGGTCACCATAAACTCCCATTTCAGAGCCTTTCTGTTGCATCAAAGGGCCCTAATTTCATTGACTGGCAAATGGCAACAAGCAAAGCACAGAGCAAGGAACTCAACACCCCATAACCAAACTAATGCTAATTTAATAACTTTTCAAAATGTGCTAATTTAATACCATGAGCAAGATCCTAGGTACAAACATTGGAGGGCCAGAGCAATGCTCCCACACGCCACATGATAGCTATAGCTCATTCACGATGTACTCGTTGCTATGCTCTTTGCCCCATCAAGTAAATTAGGTATTAGGTATGATATCCACATTTTCCCACAAACTACTTATTCAGTGCTTACACCACACTCCGAGGGGAGTTACTAAGCCTGGTAGAAGTTAGCAAATTGTCAGCCATCTCATGGTCATGTTAAACTGTCCCCTTGTTGATGTCGGTGGTATCTCTGTGTGTGTGTGTGTGTGTGTGTGTTTGTGTGTGTGTGTGTGCGTGTGCGTGTATGTGTGTGTGTGTGTGTGTGTGTGTGTGTGTGTGTGTGTGTGTGTGTGTGTGTGTGCGTGCGCTCACATGTGGTTGTTAGGGTAAAGCAGCTATCATCACCCCCGTCCCTAAGAAACCAGCTTGAATGACTATAGACCGATTGCACTTACACCTGTAATCATGAAGTGCTTTGAGAAACTGGTTTCACGGCACATCAAATCAACCCTTCCCCCCATATTTGACCGGCATCAGTTTGCTTACAGAGCAAACAGGTCCACGGAAGATGCCATCGACATAGCCCTCCACACCGCACTGAGCCACCTGAATGCTCTTCATTGACTACAGCTCAGCTTTTAATACTATCATCCCTGATATACTAGTCAGCAAACTAACTGCACTAGGCCTCTCCCCCTCCATCTGCACCTGGATAAAGGACTTCCTCTCAAACCGCCCACAAACTGTAAAACTCGGCCCCCACCTCTCCTTCACCATCACTCTAAGCACTGGATCTCCACAAGGCTGTGTGCTGAGCCCACTGCTGTACTCCTTGTACACCCATGACTGTACTCCAACCCATCCCACCAACACCATCATTAAATTTGCTGACGACACCACCATGATCGGGCTCATATCAGAAGATGACGAATCAGCGTACAGAGATAAAGTACAGAAACTGACAGTGTGATGCTCAGACAACAATCTGTCACTGAACACCACAAAAACGAAATAATTAATTCTGGACTACAGAAGGCAAAGTGCAGTTCCGGCCCCACTCTACATCAACGGGGACTGTGTGAAGAAGGTCCACACCTTCAAATTCCTAGGAGCCAATTTATCAGATGACCTCTCATGGTCTGTCAACACCTCAGAGACAGTAAAAAGGGCACAGCAGCGACTACACTTCCTGAGAGTACTCAGGAAAAACAACCTGGAGTGTAAACTGATGGTGGCCTTCTACCGCACCACTATCGAAAGTGTACTAACCTACTGCATCTCGGCGTGGTACTCCGGTTGCACTGCAGCAGACAAGAGAGCCCTCCAAAGGGTCATCAACACAGCACAAAAAATCACTGGCTGCTCACTGCCCTCCCTGGAATCCATTGCCCACTCCCGCTACCTTAGCAGGGCCAATAACATCTTAAAAGACTCCTCTCACCCAAGCCACCACCTGTTTACTCTCCTGCCCTCAGGCAGACGGTACAGATCCTTTAGAGCAAGGACCACGCGTCTTAAGAACAGTTTTTTCCCGACGGCCATAGAACTCTAAATACCGACATGCACTAAACACTAAGCACTTTATTGACTACAAATCACATACCATCTCAGTCACCTTACACATGTGCATAAACAAAGCTGTCTGTGTTTATTGTAAAGCACCTCAGGGAACTACTGTTGATGTATTTATTGAAGTACTTTAGTCTATGCCACCGTACTTTGTTCAACTCTTAATGTATATATATATATATTTTTGGGCTGTTCCTACTGTTTTTGGATAGTTGTAGTATTGTTGTGTTGTATGTTGTTGTTGTGTTATATGTTGTCCCTCGTCACACCAACAGGAGAAGCACTCAAAATTTCGTTGTATAAATACAATGACAATAAAGGCTTTTCTATTCTATTCTATTCTAGCACATGCATGAGTATGGGCGTGTGTGAGTGGGCATGTGTGTGTGTGTGTATGTATGTGTGTGCGTGTGTGTGTGTGTGTGTGTCTGTGTGTGTGTGTTTTGTGTGTGTGCGTGTGTGTGTGTGTGAGTAGGCATGTGTGTGTGTTCACATGAAAAGCGAAAAATAGAATCTGGACAGAGGAGAGGAGCGGAGCAGGGTGGAAAAGGGGGGCAGGAGGATTAGTGTTAATCACTGTGATTACATGATTAAACAAGCTAACAGC
>NC_045157.1:8160122-8255122 GCF_900700415.2 Clupea harengus
GGGTCTTCAAAAGCTTCTTAAAGGTAGAGAGGGACGCCCCTGCTCTGGTAGCTAGGCAGTTCATTCCACCAACGTGGAACTACAAATGAAATAGTCTGGATTGCCGTGCTTGCACAGACGGCAGTGCCAAACGACGCTCACTAGAGAGCGCAGCGTCCTGGGTGTAACATTTGCCCTTACAAGAGCATTTAGGTAGGTGGGAGCAGAACCATCAAGCACTCTGTAGGCAAGCATAAGTGACTTGAACTTAATGCGAGCAGCTACTGGCAGCCAGTGGAGCTCAATGAGTAGCGGGGTGACGTGTGCCCTTTTCGGTTGGTTGAACACCAGACGCGCCGCCGCGTTCTGGATCATTGTAGTGGTTTCACCACGCAAGCCGGCAGGCCCGTTAGGAGGGCGTTGCAGTATCAAGGCGGGAAGCTCACCAAGGTTTGCACCAGCAGCTGGGTGGCATACTGGGTTAGGTACGGCCTGATTTTGCGGATGTTGAATAGCGCAAAGCGGCACGACCTGGAGACAGAGGCAATGTGGCCGTGAAGGTCAGTTGGTCATCAATAATGACCCCGAGGTTTCTTGCTGTTTTGGATGGACAAGAGAAAGAGTCAGTATTGATCTGATGTTGTGGTGGATGACCTGTTTGGCTGGAAGACCATCAGTTCCGTTTTGGCCAGGTTCAGCTGAAGGTGGTGTTTTTCATCCATGTGGATATATCAGCAAGACAGTCCGAGATCCGCGCCGAGACGTGGTGTCCTCAGGAGGGAAAGACAGAAACAGTTGAGTATCATCGGCATACAATGTAGGAAAAACCATGCGAGCGGATGATAGGGCCCACGAGTGGTGTAAATGGCAAAGAGAAGTGGTCCCATCACCGAGCCTTGGGGCACCCCAGTGGTGAGGTGGTGAGGTACAGACAGCTGACCTTGCCATGACACTTGAACGAGCGCCCAGTGAGGTAGGATTCAAACCAGGAGTGCGCTTGCCAGAAATGCCCATACTTGACAGTATGGACAGAAGGATGCGGTGGTTGACTGTATCAAACGCAGCTGATAAGTCAAGCAGGACGAGAGCTGAGGATTGAGCTGCTGCTCTAGCTGTTTTAAGGCCTCTGTACAGACAACAGGGCTGTTTCGGTGGAGTGACCGCTTTTGAATCCAGACTGGTTGGATCGAGGAGATTGTTCTTGACAGGAACTCTGTGACCTGTTTGGAAGCTGCCCTCTCAATGGTTTTGATAGGAGCGTGAGAAGTGAGACCGGTCGATAGTTTTCCACCTGAGTGGGATCGAGAGACGGCTTCTTGAGCAGCGGTTACCCGAGCCACTTTAAAGAAGAAGGAATGTTCCAGAATTAAATGAAGCATTAATCACCTGTGTTATTGCCGGTAAGACGGCAGGCGATATGGCTTGAAGGATATTGGATGGGATGGGGTCCAGCGGGCATGTAGTTGGACGGCTACCTGTTAGGATTTTGGAGACCTCACTCTCGCTGAGAGGGATGAAAGAAGGAAATGATGAGCCATTGACGGTTGCGCCCTTAGGGGAGACAGTTGGTCGAACTGTTTCCCGATGGCTGCCACTTTCTCTGTGAAAAAGGAAGCAAAGTTATCAGCAGTGAGGTTAGTAGCTGGGGGAGGAGGAGGAGGTAGAGCAGAGTTTTGAAGGTGGAGAATAGTTTCCGAGCGTCAGTTGCACCGTTGATTTGTCATTGAAAAAAGTCTTCTTAGCAGCAGTGATGCTGGATGAGAAGGAGGCCAGCAGTGTCTGGTAGCTTGCAAGATCGTCCAGTGCGGCAGATTTGTGCCACTTTCTCTCAGCCGCTCTGAGATTGGAGCGCTGCGTTCGGAGGGTATCACTCAGCCACGAATGAGACTGGGTAGAACGAGCAGGTCTGGTGGAAAGTGGACACAAAGCTGTCCAAGCATGAGCTCAGAGTGGAGCAGAGTGATTCTGTGGCATCATCGACACCTAGTGAGGAGAAAGTGGATAAAGGTGGAAGAGCAGAAGAAACCAGAGAGGAAAAGTGGGTGGGAGAGAGGTTGCGGAGGTTGCGCCGGAACGAGAACCATCGGAGGGGGGGACAGAGGGTTGCTCAATGAGCCGAACATCGAAGCGAATGAAGAAGTGGTCCGAGTGATGCAGAGGGGTTACCGTTAGGTTGTCCGTGGTGCAGTTCCGAGCAAGGATGAGGTCAAGCTCTTTCCTGCTTTGTGAGTTGGAGGAGTGGGGACCTGTTTGTAGGTCGAACGAGTGAACCAGGGTTCGAAAGTCAGCTGAGTTGGGATTGTCTAGGTGGATGTTCATGTCGCCAAGGATGAGTGTTGGACACTCCTGCTCAGGGATGGATGACAGCAGGGTGTCCAGCTCATGGACGAAATCACCCTGTTGTCCTGGTGGACGGTAGATAACAATCACATAAGTTTTAACAGGAGCAGTTACCATAATTGCATGATATTCAAAGGAGGCATACCTGTTTGAAGGCAGCAGTGGAGTGAATCACCATGCCAATCATTATTCATGTGCAGTAGCTGGCAGGTCCAAGGTGGAATGTATTATACAGGATTTCGCTCATGAGTATTTTATTAGGACAAACAGTGTTCCCCTGTGTCTGAGACACTCAATCCCTTCTGATGTCCTCCCACAGCTAAATGAGCCGTTATGGTCCGGCGATGATTATGTAACTCATGGGGGTCAGGTTACACAGGTGTGCTCACTCAATTAATAAATTCTACAGGTACAGACAACCACATATACACAGACACACACACATGCACGCACACGCATACACATACACACTAAACGCTGTGGTACCCAAAGCTGCTCTTGTGGTCCCACTAGGTTTAAAAGTGAGTGAATTCCCTTACAAGGCCTGTACTGGGCAGGCTCTAGGACCCTGAGGAGGTGCTCTGGGGACAAGGGAGGTCGGGCCATTCACTAATTGCAAACTCAGGTGCAAATTGTTTGATTAGTTTGGCACTGAGCAGCAACTAGGGAGACAAAGGGTTTAAAGAGTCAGTGAGAAGCAGGGCTTAAGAGGGGGGAAAGGTTCCTGTTAGTGATGTTACAAATGAACCCGAGGCTTCGGAGTGTGTGTCGCAAAAGTGAAGCACTTCCAGACGGACCGCGTATTGAGGCTTGTATCGTTTTGCCGAAATGACGTCACCGGTGGCGTCCGAAGCCTCATTTGAATCAAGTGCTTCACGAAGTGGTTCGTTCGTTCACTTTTGGCGGGACGCTTCGACTTTATAAGATGTCCCAATTCCCATCTCGTATTCGTGGTTGTTGTCAGTGGTTGGAGACATAGCGATAATTAGAGACATAGCGATAGTTAGAGATTTAGCAGTAGTTGGAGATTTAGCAGTAGTTGGAGATTTAGCAGTAGTTGGAGATTTAGCTGTAGTTGGAGATTGCAGATTGTTTGTAGTAGTATAGATTATTTGAGATAGAGTTATGGAGCCAGTTAGGAAGAGAAATTCGTCACCCGTGTGGGAACACTTTGATTTGATTTCTCCTAATAAGGTCTGTTTGTAGCTTGTATGACTAGCCTATTATTGTGTTGTTTCATGTTGTCACGGACCTTTAGTTTAATGAGTATCTTTTTTGTTCGTAGGTGAAATGTATGATCTGTGACAAGACCCTCAGTTACAATAACAACACCTCCTCCATGTTGAGGCATTACCGTGCCTTCCATGAGAGCAACCTTGCTTCTGCTGACGCTGGACCTAGCCAAGGTAGGGCATGTGGCCATGGTTGAGTTGATTGTTAAACACAGCCAGCCAGCCATTCACCCTCGTCGAGGATGAGGGGTTCAGAAGGTTTGTAAACAAGCTGGACCCCACATATGTTCTGCCCACAAGACGGGTATGTGCGTGCACAGAATATTTGTCCACTCACATGTGCACAATATATTATTTCACAGCCTTCAACATGTAATCTTATTTCTTCAGGCCTTTAAAGCCATGGTGGAGCAGACATTCCTAAAGGAAGCCAAGGCCAGAGTGGAGGAAGCTGCTGCTGTGAGCCTCGTGGCAGATATGTTGACATCCATTCACATGGATGCATATCTTGCGGTCACCTGTCATTTCATCAATGACACTCACACACTGAGCACAGTGCTTTTAGCTGTGCATAAATTCCCCCAAGCCCATTATGGAGGAATGGGGAATCGCCTCAAAAGTAACATGTGTGGTGACCGATGCAGCAGCAAATATGATTGCCTGTACAAGGGAACTGAAGGTTAAGCATGCAATCTGCATAGCACAGGCCATTAACCTGATGGTAAAAAAAGCTCTTGACCAGACTCTTGGACTCCCAGCTCTCAGGATGAAGGCCAGGAAGCTTGTGGGTCTGTTCCGATCCAGCACTACTGTTAAGGTACGTTACACTATATTTGCTGTTATCATTCACACAATCATTATGTATTGACATGTTTGTTTTGTATTTCCGGTACACGTGTTATTATGTCGTTGTCACCATGTCATTATGGTCTCCCTCAGAAATTCTTATATTGTTATTTTCTGTGTAAAGGAAAGACTCGTACAAATGCAGACCCACATGGAAAGGCCTCCACTCAAACTTCTCCAAGAAGTGGACACCCGCTGGAATAGCACCTACCAGATGCTTCGTAGGATTTATGACCTGAGGGAGCCAGTAGGTGCAGCTGTGGCATCATTGCTTACTGATATACCCCCTCTGACACCAGGGGAGTATATAGTTGTTGGAGAGTGCTTGAGTATCTTATCACCCTTCAACGATGCCACAGTGGAGCTGAGCGAGGAGAAGCGGGTGTCCGCTTCAAAGGTCCGCTTCCACTGCTGAAGATGTTGAACCATGCATTGGCTGAGGAAATGCCTAACAAAACTACTTTGATGGCCCAGCAGCTGGCAGACAGTTTGTCTAGCCATTTAAGAGACGAACTGCATCAACTGCAATCGATGAGCATAATGACACTGCCAACGCTGCTGGACCCACGCTTTAAGACACTAGGCTTCCTCAGCCAGTCAAAAGCAAATGAAGCAGTGAAGAGCCTCACCAGTGAGTGTGCCTTCATCATCACTAAACACACACCACCACCACAGCCAGCAACAACAGCCAGTCAAGCTGAGGGACCTTCAACCTCCTCAGGTATGTTCTTCATGCTTTATACTGGGGTTGATACTGATTTATTACATAAAATAACAAATTGTCTTAATTTTTCTTAGGTAAACTGTGGCGTCATTTAGACGTAAGTGTGAGTCAGAACAGAAGAACACACAACGCCACAGCAGATGCCATGGTGGAGGTCCAGCGCTTACTTGACTGAGCAAAACATCCTCAGAACGGAAGATCCTTTGGAGTCCAAAGGTGGTGGAACAGATATTGTTTTTTAATTAAGAACCTATAGCGTGACACAAAGCACTTTAACCCCCTTTTCACTGACCAGTTTTCAAAAAGCACTCACTGCCCTCGATCCAGTTGCACAAAGCACTTTCGGCCCCTTTTCACTGCCCTGCACCTTCACTGACCAGTTGTCAAAAAGCACTCTCACTACCCTTGGTTTTACAGAAGTACTGACAGTATTCCAAAAGCACTTTAACTACCCTCTGTTCCAGCATACAGAAGAGAGTAAAGATAATTAGCAGGCGTTTTTATCCAAAGCATCGGATTAAAAACTCACTTTGAGGCGACGTCGCTAATCGTTGTGCCACCATACAACCCTTATCTTTTTCTGTTATGTTTGACTACCTGAGTTTGTAAAGTTAAAGTTAATAAATGGACCTGTTTTGCTGAAAAACACCCTTGTCATGTTTTGGAACGCTGGGCGTACACATAGACGTACACATAGACAGATGTGTTTACACATTGAATATACTGCACAGGTACAGACGCACACATATGCAGTTATCCAGACACGCCAACAAACACACACACACACACACATACACACACAGGTGTATTCACTGGAATAATGCATTGACTTTTTTATTATGTTACAACTAAGTGCAGAACGTACTGACACAAATCATGTTACTGTGGAGGTGAATCACAGAGGGTTCTTGTTCACAGCTGACCGGTCACTCCTTCCAGTGTAGGACATTACACCAAACCGCAAGGGAACCCACAAACAAAAACATGTGGCTACAGCCGCCCCTTAACCCATGCGGATGGGTTTGTCGAGGTGCGTAGTCCTATTTCAGGGTCAGGTTACAGCAGGCGTATATGTAGACCCATAGGAGGTATATGCTATAGGAGACGGGTGATTGATTGGACACACAGTTTTGACTTGCTAATATAATAGAGTGAAGTGCACAGGAAGAAGGAGAGGTGGTAAGAAAGAGGAGGAGTGATAGATGGGAGATGGATGAGTGGAGGGGAGGAGAGAGAGGAATGTTGGAGAGAAAGAGAGAATGATAGATGATGGGGGGCTGAGTGGAAGCCACCGATGAGAGAAAAGGACATTCTCATGATGCTAATCTCAGAGCTTCTATTTATGAGGATAACCGTCAATCAAGTCAAGCAGGCGTCACACGCACACACACACCCAGACACACACACACACAATACATATGCAGACACATAGTGTGTTAGTTGTGCTGTTCATTAAAATACTCAAACCAAATGTGTGTGTGTTCTGTTCATGATGACGGGTGACATAAACCGCCTCCACACACACACACACACACACACACACACACACACACACAGGCTCGCGGCTGTCTTGGCTAAGGGAGAACTCATGAACACATACGTCAGTGAGCTGCCAACACAAAAACACCACGGCAAACAGAACCATCTGGTAGAGCCGGGGGAGGCGGAGCTTAATAGGAGAGGTGGAGGATGGAGGGGGGGGGGGGGGCATGAATGGAGTGATGGAGAAGGATAGTGTTAGACAGACAGATGGATTGATATAAGAGGAAAGACAGGATGGTAACTGAAGATGAGGAGGTAGAGGAAAAGAGAAGAACAGTGAGGCAGAGGGAGAGGGAGAGACAGAGAAGGAGAGAATGAGAGAGAGATTGAGGAGAAGAGAGACAGAAAAACAGAACATATTGACAAATAGATGGAGGAAGAAAGAGAAAAAAAACTACAGAATAAGATGAGAGTCCATATGAGGGAGGAGAGACGGGAACATGCAGCAGGGATGAATGTGTATCTGTAACACAGATTACACACAGGTTCACACTATAACACACACACACACACACACACACACACACACACACACACACACACGCACGCACGCACACACAAACACACACATATACGCACACACACACACACACAAACAAACACACGCAAACACACACACACACACACACACACAAACTCATGGAGGATGAAAATGAGAATGCCAGGTGCCAACTGATTTGGTCCTGAGTTTGTGTGTGTGTGTGTGATAGTGTGTGTGTGAGTGTGTCATTCACTGAGCTATTGGAAATGCCACTTCCCTCGCTTCCTCTCACTGATCACAGCCCTGTCACTGGCAGAGAGAAAGAGAGGGAAGAGAGAGAGAGAAAGAGAGGGAAAAGAGGGGAAGAGAGAGAGAGGGTGAGGGAATGAGAAGGAGAGAGAAAGAGAGTGGGGGGAGAAAGAGAGGGAGAGAGGGGGGAAGAGAGGGAGGAGGAGAGAGAGGGGAAGAGAAAGAGGGGGAGAAGGAAAGAGAGAATGAGAGGGAAAGAGAAAGAGAGAGAGAGAGAAAGAAAGAGAAAGAGAGAGAGAGAAAGAGAAGGAGAGAGAGAGAGATGGGGATGAGGGGATGGAACAGAAAATTAATGAAAGTATAAATAGCTTCCATCAGGAAATTAATTCTGATTTGAAATCACTCTCATCTTGTACCTTGTGTGTATCTTCTTGCTCTTTGCTCTTTCTATTACACACGCACGTGGGTGCACACACACACACACACGCACACACACACACACACACACTGGTAGCTGGTAAGAGTCTTAAGGAATTAAAAAGAGCAGCTTAATGAGGTCTTTATAAATAAGATTTAAGTTCTAGTTTTTATCCTTCACCATCTGCTCACACACTCACACACAGTCACATATATTAGTGAACACATGAGGTCATAAAACACATCAGAACACAAAAGTGGTTTAGAAATGGTCATTTATTGAAACATTTACAGTTTTGTTGAAAGAGTCAGAGTTTCATGATGATCACAGCAGACACACTGTCACATACACAAGCATGTTCTCTCTCTCACACACCAACATACTGTATGTTCAGACTGAGAAAGTCAGTAGTAATATTAACAAAGTCTCTCTCACACACACACACATACCAACTCAACCAGTGGAAAATGAAACAAAACCAAACAGTGCAACCAAAAAAGTGCAACTCCTCAAAACCAAAACACGGTTTTGTCAATTGTCACAATGACTCCTTTCACAGGGATTTCCTTTCATATCTTGTTGTGTGTGTGTGTGTGTGTGTGTTAGAAATAAGAAATTGTCACTCCATCACAGTGTGTGTGTAAATGTGTGTATACGCAGAGCAGTGAGACCTGTACAGACGGTATTTACAAATTCTTTGCTGGGTGGTGTTTTGTTTCTGCTGCGATTATCTTCTTCTCTCTCCATCTTTCCCCATCTCTAACATTTCTCTATCATGCCGCTGTATGACATGATCACTCAGGTCCTCAGTCTATGCTGTGTTTATGTAAGTGCCCTTTCATGTCTGCCTGTGTGTGCACTTTGCATGTGTTTCTGAACACTGCTGGCAGGTGTGTGCCCGAATGGCGCGTGTGTGTGTGTGTGTGTGTGTGTGTGTGTGTGTGTGTGTGTGTGTGTGAGAGCACGTACACACATCTGTTTGAGCGCAAGCATGTGAGCCTACCTTATGCTGCATTCTATCTAGGCTCACAACCACACGATCTGTCTATGTATGTATGTGTGTGTGTGTGTGTGTGTGTACAAGCGTGAGTATGTGTATGTATGTGTGTGTATTACTGAGTGTTAGTAAATGCACATGCATCTGTTAACAACACAGTGGCCTTCACAGGCCCAGAGGCCAAAGGAAGGCAGAAGGCAAAGCACCCAAGGAGAGGGGCAAAGAGACTGATGCGACTGGTGGAGAGAGTGCTTCAGCCGAAGAGGAGGTGCAGGGCGAGCGCCAAAGCGCAGGAGAAGGAGGAGAGGAGGAGGGAGTGTACAGAGAGAACAGGGGAGAGAGTGGACGAAGAGGATGAGGAAGAGGAGGGCAGGGTTGGGTCGTCATAGCAGTCCGTGTCGAAACAGCGGATGGAGGCGGCATCTTCACTGCCGTAGTTGGCCCAGTATTCTTCTGGCTCCAGCTTGGGCAGAGCCACCTCCTCTGGAGAGAGGGCGTACTGGGAAGACGAGGAGGACGAAGATGAAGATGAGGGCTGGAGGGGTTTGATGGCGCTCTTCTCCGTGCTCTTCTGGAGCATTCCCTTGCTGGACGCACCGGACTTTGCACTCTTGGCGGGCTTGTGCTTGGAGAACCACCAGCGGGTCTTGGTGCTGAAGGTGGTGGTGGTGGTTCCAGCCAGTGATCCGGGGTCGGGCAGCGGGCACAGGGCGAAGTCCATCTCACGCAGGAAGCGCAGGTCATCGCCGCGGCGCTGGGCGGGGCCGGCACAGATGAGCTCGGAGCTGGAGATGCGGGCCTGGCGGAACCAGTCCCAGAGCCCGCGGGCCTCGCAGCCACAGGCCCAGGGGTTGGCGTTGAGGCGCAGGAACTCCAGCGAGCCCGCGTCCTTCAGCGCCTGGCCCGGCAGCTCCGTCAGGGAGTTGTTGAACAGGTAGAGCATGGTGAGACGGCCCAGGTCGCGGAAGGAGCGCCTGTGCACCTGCCGGATCTTGTTGTCGTGGACGAGCAGCCGGTCCAGGTTGACGAGGCCGCGGAACACGTTCTCGCCCAGCGTGCGGATGCGGTTGCCGTGGAGGAAGAGGTGCGTGAGGTTGACCAGGTCGGAGAAGAGCCCGTCGGCCAGGTGTGTCAGCAGGTTCTCCTGCAGGTAGAGGAACTGCAGGCTGTAGAGCTTGAGGAAGAGGTCGGCGGGGAGCCCGGTGAGGCGGCACCGGTGCATGTGCAGGCTCTGCAGGCGCTCCAGGCCACGGAAGGCCTCGCCGTCCAGCCGCTGCAGCCACGGGTTATCCCCCATGTCCAGCTCCTCCAGCACACGCAGGGAGCTGAACGCACCCGCCTCTATCAATGATATGTTGTTGGAGTACAGCCACAGCACCTACAGGAGCAGGGGAAGATGGAAAGAGAGAGAGAAAGGGAAAGGGAAAGGAGGACAAGAAAAAAGAAGGAAGGAGACAGAGAAAGAGAGAGAGAGAGAGAGAGAGAGAGAGAGAGAAAGGATGGATGGAGGATAAATGATTAAAGCAAAGGTTCACACACAACCTCAGACACACAACCACAGACACACACACACACACACACACACACACAAACACATTGCACACATCCATCCACCCACCCACACACATACAAACAAACACAGATCCACCCACTCCCCCCACACGCACACAGATATACACACACACAGAAGCACACATCCATCCCCCCACCCCCCTCCAACACACACACACAGACACACATACCTGCGTTTCAAAGCCAAAAGAGTCAGCACGGAGCTCTGTGATGTGGTTGTTCTGCAGAAAGACGCGCTGCGAGTCGTACGGTACACCGATGGGGACCGATGTGAAGTTCTGTGATTGACAGCTCACCGTCATAGGTGACGGGTAACACACACACAACTTTGGACATGCTTCCCCTGGTACAAACCGACACATAATCAGCCACAGCACCAGCCACAGCGTCAGAGCACCTGAGGGAGAGAAAGGGAGAGAGACAGAGAGAGAGGGAGAGAGAGAGGGGGGGAGATAGTGGTTTATTGTCTATTGTTTATTGTCATAAATTATAGAACTAACTATAACATTTGAAAAAATGTAATTGATAAATAAAAGAACAAAGCCCATTGTTTGTGTCTGTAAACGGAGGGAGACAGGGCTGATACAGTAGCTAGAGTGAAGCACACATGAGAGAGAGTGTTTGGGGATGGGAACGTGTTTGGAGCTGTTCTTCTGCGTGGTGCTGAAGTCTCCGAAGGGACGCGGATATGACGCACTAAGAGAGAGAGATTTTCGCAGACTACTGAGATCCAGCCGAGAAATTGGGCACCTCTCCTCCAAATGTTGAGAGTTAAGCTTTTTCTTAGTCAGCGACCTACTTGGCACACCCGGCTTGCGCTCATGCCCGTATTCTACCCTTAAACAAGGGCACGCTCAACATTTGACAGCAGACTTAGCGTGTGCCAATCAGAGCTCTTTCAGTATTTACGCACTGAGCTAAGAGCGCGTGAAACCCCAGTGCCGAAAAGGTCGTCTTAACGTCAGTGGCTTGTTAACAGAGACGGATTCATTTCGGCAGATTATAAAATATTAATGAGAGTTCTCGTGGGCTCCAGTAACGTGGGACAATTGCAGGACGTTCCAAGAGACAAGGCGCATAAATAAGTAAAGGCACGCGCATTCATCCAGTCCACGCAAGATTTTCCGACAACCCCTGACCCGGTCAACCACTGCACGAGGAGGAAATATGGAGCGTCCTTTGACGCGCTATGTTCTCTGGAGATTCAGTGTCTGATTAACGATTCTGCAGTCTTGCTTGCACATGCTTTATCCCCGTGCAATGACCCCTTCAATCACTCACGCGCTGCCAGCATCTGCTAATTGCTCGCGCTCAATTTCCCAAGAACAATACGGAAGAGGACAAATGATTTTATACATTTCAACTACGTAAATCTTTTACTGGCCAAAACAAACTAATCATGTAAAAAGTCTCGCATGTCCTTTCCTGCAGAGACAGGAGGAAACTGCGTTCCGGAGCTTGAATGGCTCATTAATCATTAAAACTCATTTAAACTCTTTCACCGCCAGCCCAGGGTCAGCTACTGATTACATTTATTATTCAGAACCAGTTGCCAGCGAACTTTTGCTGCACAATTACAGTCTCACATTAAAACTTAAAAGTACACTTTAACAACTTTAGTTCAAGAAATACATACATGCGCTTATATGCGTGATGCTGTAAACCCACATGAATATACTAAACTCAGAGAAAAATAAACTTACTCTTAAAGTTGAGCGTCTTGGGTCCACGAATTTTCGAGCGAGAGTCCATTTCGAACCAAAACCGAAAGCGAGTTAGCCTGAGCGCGAGGACGTGCCTGCTGTCTGCTATCTCTGCTGACGGTTAGATCTGGAGCACACGGTCTCGAGACGGAGCGACTGGATGATTGCTTGAGATCCCGGGGATGATTTATACACCCATCACAGTGGTGGGCAGAGATGGATTCTCTCCTACGTCATCATTGCGAAGGCGTCCAGAGGGAAGGGACAGAGTTGTTTCGAGAAGGAAACAACAGCGTGCCTACGTTTGATGTCCTGCGCCAGTGCGTTTGTGGTCCGTACCCGCCCACATTTCCAAACACACACACACAAACACACGCGCACACACGCACACACACACGGACCCGTCAAACATTTGTTCTTCATCGAGTCCAGACTTGAAGTCTGTAGTTGCCCACGCGAGGTATTATTTTTTCATCTCGGTGGCTCATCAAAGTGATACATTGATAGTAGGCAATATTATTCACAGACCAGATACGCTGAAAGCTTGCCAGAAAACCAAGGGAGACAACATATTTGCCAAAAACGTCAGCTCTTATGCCCATACAGGGACTGTCCTTGAAACCGACCACAAGAAAGGTCTCCCATATTTGACAAAAAGAAACCAGCTGATCGAATCGTCTTCCTCCATTATGTTGCAGGAACTGTCCATTTGTGGTCACTCGCTGAAATACTCCATTATGCTCGTATGAATTATTAAACCTACAAATAACAAACCCACATCTTTGTCTGAATGGCGGAAAATTGTGAGTGAGATCATGTATGTGATGGAACAACTAACACATAGATTAAGAGTACAGGCAGAACAATGTGAAGAGAAATGGGTGAAATGGACTGTATTTAAATGTCAATGACAGGTTGATGTTTGAAACCTGTATATGTCTCAGGATCACTTTGTGGAATCAATGCAATCCAGCATGTTCATGGTTGTTAAGTTTTTTGTTTTTGTATTATTTTCTGTCTGTGTGTTTGTTTACTTTTCTGTTCCTCTGTATCTGTGAAAAAAGTGTCCAAAAAAACCCCCACATCTTTGTCAAGTGTTTATAAAATAATCTATACAATATTTATTATACATTTTATACAATACATATAAACAATTGATACAATAATCTCTGTGAACTCTATGCTCGGTGTGTTTCTGTGAGTGAGGTCAGTACCTTCAGTTTCACCATAGTAAACAAATGTATGGTGTCAGTGTTGTGCCTATATGGACCAGTTGACAAGTGGACACAGTTGACATATTACCAGCTGATGAAAGTATATAATAATTTATGGGCAAGAGGCAAGTTGAAGTGTTTTACATAACAATTTACTGTGCTTGAGTGTGTGTGTGTGTGTGTGTGTGTGTGTGTGTGTGTGTGTGTGTGTGTGTGTGTGTGAGGTGTATTGATTCAGTGTTGTTGATGTGACACTGGTCACACTGTACAAGTCTTCTGTCATGTGATGCACACAATCTGCCCATGTACTGTACTTGCCCACATAAACTAATTTACATAAACACAATCAAATATATGCAAACATATTACTTCACTGCATGACAGAGAGAAGAAGAAACAACACCCAGGGGTACTGTCATCAATTCACTCCAGGAGGTCGTGGGGGTACACACACACACACACACACACACACACACACACACACACAGACGGCTGGATCAGACGATGGACCAGCACATCCCTCCAGCACGTTTGGGGCCTATCCTGACATCATTCCTCAAGAGAGCCAACAGGCACCCTGTGTGTTGGTGTTGTGTTATGTGTGTGTGTGGTGGCTGTGTGTGTGTGTGTGTGTGTGTATATGTGTGTGTGTGTTTTGTGTGGTGTGTGTGTCTGAGGTTCAGGCTCCAGCACGGGTCTGATGCCCTCCTCGTGGTTTCATCGTTTTGTGAGGTGACCCTTAAACGTGTTGAATCGCATGTATTTACACACACACACACACACACACACACACTCACTCACTCACTCACTCAGCACACTACACCCACACACTACCCCACACACACACACACACACACACACACACACACAACACTCAGAAAGTTACACGCTACATGACTTCTGAAACACATGTGTACTCATAAATGTTAGTGACACACACACAGACAAACATACACACTCACACGCACAAACAGACAAGCATACACACTCAAGCTAGTCAAACTCGGCAACCTTCACAGACCTGCTGTCTGCATACTGTAGCTACCATATGTTGTGTGAATGACAACCACACAAAGAGGGTGACTCAGGACACACACACACACACACACACACACACACACACACACACACACACACAGACACACACACCTCCGCTGTGAGTGAAGGGGTCATGACACACACCATGGAAATATTCCCCCTGTCCTTTTTTCTCTGTTGGGTTCACGCCATCGTTCACTCTTTCTCTGATCTCACCCGCTCATGTAAAGTTGGAACAGAGTCAGAGTCAGAGTTTAGTTTAGTTTAGTTTAGAAAGGCAAGGACAGTTCGAATGCAAACACCCACCAATGCAAGTAGATCTGACTTCAGCGGGCTGTGGGCAGATTCCCACTAGTATTACACATATAAGAAAGATCCCTTTAATTCGTGATATGCCGAATATAAATTAAGAAAATATAAACTAATTGGGGAGACAGACCATCACCTAATACGTCAATCGAAATACATGTGTCCTGAGACATGGAATGCCTGTTAAGATGCGAAGAGCAACGTGAATTGCAGAAGATGAAGATGAACATTGTGTGGAAACAGCCATCTTGGGTCATAAATGTGAGAGAATGAAGATTTGAGTGGGTTTTGGACAGGAACCAGTTCTTTACTCAGGACATGAAAACAGCAGCAGTAAATGGTGCCTTCAAGATGCCAACATTTGTTAGGCCTATTGAAAGTTTGGGCACAAGTCCTAATTTTCAACACATTCCTTTTCCACTCGTCTTCAGGGTTCCCATTCATTTGGTTAGGCTTTGCCGTTCAAATTTTTTTGGCGGATATGTGTTTTTATTTGTTCTTTTATCAACCTGGCTGTTCACTCTACTCTGCAACATCTGGAGTCAAGTAACACCTATGTGCGCATGCTGTTCATTGACTTTAGATCAGCCTTCAACATGATAGATCCACTCATTCTCTTCTCCAGGCTGCAAGCCATGAATATCAACATAGCTCTGTGTCACTGGATACTGGACTTTCTGAGAAATAGAATTCAATCAGTCCAGGTCAACAACGCTACACCATGCCCTCTGACCCTCAACACTGGTGCGCAACAACCACACACACACACACACACACACACACAGACACACACAGACACACACAGACACACACACACACACACACACACACACACACACACACACACACACACACACACAGACACACACAAACCAGGATGGCGTCCTCCACGTGGCTGGTTGTGTGTTGTGACCTCTGACCGTCTGGTGCGCCGGAAGGCTGTGTGCTATCTCCTCTTCTGTTCTCCATTTACACGAATGACCTGAGATCTCACCACCACTCTGTCAAGATGCTCAAGTATGCAGATGACACCACCACCATCGGCCGAATCAGAGATGAGGATGAGTCTCAGTACAACGAGGAGGTGAACAAGGCTGTAGACTGGTGTAGCAAGAACAAGCTCCATCTTAACACCTCAAAAATCAGGAAATAGTTGAAGGGCCTAACACCAACGCCTTAGTTAATATATTTGACCAGCCCATAACCCTTACAGACTCCTTTACATTTCTGGGCTCTTACATCAGCCAAAATATGAAATGGGATGTTAACACCACCCACCTTATCAAAAAAGCCCAACAAAGACTGAAAAGGTTTCATGTGAACAAACATCTTTTGGTGCTCTTCTATAAAGCCATCTTAGAAAGTATCATCACCGCATCAATCTCTGTCTGGTATGGAAGTTCTGACAGTCGCACAAAGAAGAAACTAGAGAGAGGTCACCAAAGCCTCCAACATTGGTGGTGACCTTCCATCAGTCCTCTCTTTGTATGCTGAGCGCAGCTTAAATCGTGCAAAGAAGATAATCAGAGACTCCTCCCATCCAAGCCAAGACTTTTTTAAACTTCTGCCTTCTGGAAGATGCTACAGATCTATGCGAGCTGGAACGACGTGCCAAAATAACAGCTTCTTCCCCTCCGCTATCAGACTGAACTCCCAAAGCTGACCTGGACTTTTTCTATTTATTTTTTTTCAACCCCCATCTCCCCCTCTTTACTGGACTGAGCTACATATGACAAAAGAATACCACCAACATTGTTGTGTGGCAATAAAGTTGTATCTTATCTTTTATCTTATCTTATTTGTTTGCACCACCTCTCATCTGCCACTCAAAAAGTAATCGAATACAATATGTTACTTTACTTTGATACCTTCAGTACTTTGTTACAGGCTAACTAGTAATCTGTAACCTATAACATTTGAAAAGTAACCTTCCCAAGTAAATGACTGAAAGAGTTACTGTAATCCTTGCAGAGTGCCGTTTGAAACACAGGGAAATATGAACCTTGTATTTTATCACAATCATCAACTCACATTACTGCACATCCTGACATGTCAAGAACCCTGACGCCAAGTACATAAGGAAATATGGGACTGAATAAGTAAGCATTCATTTCATTGTAGGATCAAAGGAATGTCAAACTAGTTGTCATGACTACAACGTTGCGTGTAACCATAACTCCTACAGTTACAGAGTTTGAAATGGCATGTCTGCACAGTGTGCCCTCTCTCTCTCTCTCTCTCTCTCTCCCTCTCTCTCTCTCTGTCTCTCTCTATCCCTCGCTATCTGTCTCTTCCCATCTCTTTTCTATCTGTTTCTGTATCATATCACACAACCACATCCGTACACACGCACACACACAAGCACGCACACACAGACACACACACACACACCCACACACACACACATGCACAGACAGTCCCACATTCACACAGATGCACGCACACTCACAGAGACACACACACACACACTCATGCACAGACAGTCCCACATAGACACAGATGCACTGACACTCACAGACACACACACACACACACACACACACACACACACACACCACACACAACACACACACACACACACACACACACACACACACACACACACACACACACACACACTGATTTCCTGTAAACCACTCTGAGTCAGTTGCTGGATTTTCGGTCCTCTCTCTCTCTCCCTCTCTCCCCACCTACTTTCTCTGCCTATTTTTACTCTTCTGGTTGTCGACTTTTTATTTATAAATGGTGACAGTCACAGTGATGACGCACATGAACAAAGAGAGGGAGAAAGAGTGAGAGAGAGAGCGAGAGAGAGGGAGAGAGAGAGAGGGAACCTCCAGTCTTGTTGACAGTGCTTTACATGAGAATCAAGACCTCATACAGAATTTCTCAGAAAGAATTGTCACACAGCACAACAACAGGGTTATATTTATAACCATACATGCATTATTCAACCACATCAAAGGGAGTGGAACTAGCCTAAGACACTCAACAACATCAATCACAAGGATCTGGGCTACAAGAAGTGGCTGTTCTCTAGGTCAAGAGGCCACGAGTCCTCTGGCAAGAAAGGAAGTCCCAGATGGTTTCTCTCTCTTTCTCTTTCCCTCTCTCTCTCTCTCTCTCTCTCTCTCACACACACACACACACACACACAAACACACACACACACACACACACACAGACAAACACATAATACTACTAAAAAGGAGAACAGTGATACCTGTGGTGGCATGGTATTATGACAGAAATTCAAATCAAAACCATGCCCTCTCTCTCTCTCTCTCTCTCTCTCTTGTCCTTTGTACTAATATGGGCATTGCTCTCATTTGTTTGTATGGATGATTACTCAATAGTGATTGAGGAAAGGACACCAATAATAAGCTTGTGAGGTTTGTATGTAAATGACATGCACCGCTAACAATGTTGAAGTGCAGTGCTAACCATTCTTGGGTAAATCCATAATAATCATCTCACAGATATGAATTACAAGATGATTAAAATAAAATAAATTAAGAGAGAGAGAGAAAGAGAAAGAGAGAGAGAGAGAGAGAGAGAGAGAAGAGAGAGAGAGACTGGCACCTTTATCAATCCCAAATGATCTAAAATAACGTATTGATAACTGAATTGCTACAAAGGAATGTCAGTATTTTTTAGATCGGTTACGTTGTTTGAAATTGACAAACTGGTCTACAACGATCCTGCTGCATACTCCAGGCCAGTTGGCGGTGGTAAAGCCCATAGAGCAGGTGAAGAAGATGCAATAGTCAACCTGAAGAAGAAGGCGGCAACAAACACAGAAATCAACCGTGAACAACACTTAAGGAATTGTTTTCAATGCAACAAGCCACAATCATGCAAAGACTCTGTGAGTTGACGAGATGCGTTTTAGATGTGTATTTAACGTTCACTTGCCGGTTGTGTGGGAGATATTTGCTAACAATACTACCTTTTAGCTAACTGCTGCAGCTAGCATTTCTTGCCACTAGGAGTCCACTCCTTACTTCAGTGTGCGTCCTCTGCTTGTTAGTTGCTGGTTAGCGTACTCTACTCACTTACAGCGGTTTTGAAAAAGCTAGCTAATGAAAATGCGATATTACATTTTAAAGTGACTATTGGTCTTTGGATATATCAGTCAAAGGGAAGAAGATTTAAAACTGTCAATCAACAGTTATTATATCCATGTGTAGGTGAAATTTACAACTACATTCATCTACATTCAAAGATGGAATACATTTTTGCCTTATATAGTGATTTCTGTGCCTTTAATTCATAAGCTTTGACAGAATGGACTGTTACTCTAAGCTGTAATGTAGCCTAAGGCACATCTTTTGGACCTCAAGGCATGTCGGCCACACATCAGTTTATTAGGCAACAATGCCACCTTCTGGATTAATTTTACTGGATATATGTCTCTCTCTCCCTCTCCCTCTCCCTCCTCCCTTCTAAAGCAGTCTCTTTAGGGGGGTGGGGGTGATTTCATGCCTCGTACTCTCTCTTCATCTGTCCTGATACATGTTTGAAATGGCTCCATCATTCTTCTCTTTCTCTCTGTCCTCATCTCTTCTCTCTCTCTGCAGCTCCTCTCATTGGTCAGGTGGCTGGCTGGTCCAGCAGTGAGGAGGAGTCAGAGGAAGAGGCCCCTCCCACTAAGACCACTCACACATCACCCCGCCTATGCAAAGCCAGGGGGGCGGGGCAGTGTGGCAGCAGGTGGGGTGGAAGGAAGAGGACGAAGAGGAAGGAGGAGGAGCAGAGAGTGAAGAAGACATCATGTGAGGAGGAAGAGGAGCAGCAGAGAGTGAAGAAGACATCATGTGAGGAGGAAGAGGAGCAGCAGAGAGTGAAGAAGACATCACGTGAGGAGGAAGAGGAGCAGCAGAGAGTGAAGAAGACATCATGTGAGGAGGAAGAGGAGCAGCAGAGAGTGAAGAAGACATCATGTGAGGAGGAAGAGGAGCAGAGAGTGAAGAAGACATCATGTGAGGAGGAAGAAGAGCAGAGAGTGAAGTCATCACGTGAGGATGAAGAGGATGAACCGGTCACCCACCGGAATGCAACTCGTACCGGTCCCTCCATGAACGCCTCCATGGCAACCAAGAAAAGGCAGGTGGACTCCCTCTACTGGGTGGTGAAGCGGGGTGACCAATCAGAGAGTGAGGATGCAGGTGGGAGGGAGGAGCAAGTGAAAAAGAGGTGGGGTAGGAGAAAGACCAGCAGTAGAGAGGAAGCAAAACAGAAGAAAGGGAGAGAGAAACAAAAGAGAGAGGAAAGTGATGGAGGAGAGAGCGAGGAGGAGGAAAAAGTGGAGAGGTTGAAGGACGATGGAGAGGAGAAGAACGATGGAGAGGAATCAGAGCAAGATGTTGCGACCAAACGGAAGCCAGTCTGCGACAGAGTAACGGTCAGCGGGGAGGAAAATCACCAATCAGACGAGGAGAGATCAGTGAGGCGGAGCTGGCGGAGGAGAGCATGTGCGGAGACTGTCAGCGTTGTCGTGACGTTGGACAGCGAATCAGAAGAGGACCGTGACTCAGTAGACAAGCATCTCAGGAAAAAACGGACGCACAGCAAAGCGACTAAACTGAAATGCAGCGGGAAGAGATGGGCCGGTGTTGAGGAGGACGGTGGCTCACGATTGGCCAAGACAGAGGGGAAGCGTCGTCAAAGGGAGGGGCCTATGATCTGCGAGACGTGTGGCATCCTGTGCAGAAACAAGGCAACCATGGAGCGCCACCGGCTCACACACACGGGCGAGAAGCCGTTCGAGTGCGAGGAGTGTGGCAAGCGCTTCGTCAGCGCGTCCAACCTGCGCATCCACCAGATGGAACATGCCGGAACGAAGGAGTACGCGTGCAACGAGTGCGGCCAGCGCTTCACGCACCTGCCCTACCTGAAACGCCACCTGCTGCGCCACTCCGGCAAGAAGCCGCACACCTGTCCCGCCTGCGGCAAGGGCTTCGTGCAGAGGTACCACCTGGAGCGGCACAAGCGCACGCACGAGCTCTTCAGGTGCGGCGTGTGCGGCGAGGCCTTCAGCCGCAGCCAGACCCTGATGGCGCACGTGAGGAAGGAGCACCCCGGCGTGGAGGTGGAGGAGGAGGCGGAGGAGAAGGCCCGGAGCGGGATCCACTGTGAGCAGTGTGGTAAGGTGGTGCCGGGGCCCTCGCAGCTGGCGGTGCACATGCGCGTGCACACGGGTGAGAGGCCGTTCAGCTGCGACCTGTGTGAGCGCAGCTTCGCCCAGAAGAGCCAGCTCAACGCACATCAGCGCACACACACGGGCGAGAAGCCGTGGGTGTGTCTCCTCTGCCTCAAATCCTTCACTCGCCGGACGTACATGGACCAACACAGGCGGAGTGCACATGGGGAAAAACTCTGATTCTACAGCTCAGGGCAACACACACACACACACATACACACATACATACACACACACGAACACACACACATACACAAGACACACACATACACACATACACACACACACACATACACACATACAAACACACATACACACACACGAACACACACACATACACAAGACACTCACACACACACACACACACACACACACACACACATACACACATACACACATACACACACACACACACACGAACACACACACAAACACACATACACACATACAAACACACATACACACATACACACACACGAACACACACACATACACACATACACACACACAAACACACATACACACATACACACACACGAACACACACACATACACAAGACACTCTCATACAAACTCACTCACACACACACACACACAGACATAGGGAAAAACGGATTTTACAGCTTGGGGCACACACACACACACACACACACACACCAAGACACATATACACACACAGGGAAACCCTCTGAATCTACAACCCTGGGCAACACACTCACCCAGGTGCAAACTCTGATTTTACAGCTCGGGGCAACACACACACACACACACACACAGGGACAAACTCTGATTGTACACACACAGATGACCTATGGGGTATTGCCATATCTACACACACACAATAATTCAAACACACAGCAGAGGTTTGGGAAATGGATTCTTCCTAATGCATCCTGGGATAAATGTTTTCCATATATTTGGTTCTGGCACATACAGGTCACTTTTCAAGCACTGAACATTACATTTGGTGCTGGCACATACAGGGAACTTTTCAAGCACTGAACATTTCCTTAGTATTCTTAAATGTAGTGTTGGTTTGGATCGTATTCACAGTATTTCCTATATATGAAATGTGTATTTCTGTGAATATCCTGGTTGCAGATTTAACAGTACACTTGCACATTTAGTTCTGTATTTTAATTTTAATTTCCATAATTTAAATTATATTTCAGCTTTTTATGAACTAACTTGTGGTGAAGGTCTGCATCAGTCAGTCAGTCAGTCAGGATGTGAGATGTCCCAATGTAAAAAGATTGTGTTAATTTACCTTCTTTCTCCCTCTGTGGGGTGGTACGAATAGACATATCCGTCCACAACAACAGACAATTCAGGCACCACCAGACCTCCACTCCACACTCGCAGATTAGGAAGTCCTTGTCGCTGGCAGGTCTTGTTGGTTGTTCTGACTGGTGTTAAAGCAGCAATACGGCGTTCTGTTCCAAAACCAGTAAGCTAACTACCTAAAAGGCATGCAGTTTAACTGGCAATGTCATGCGTGTGAAAGCGTTTCTTCCTTTTTGCAGGGTGTACCAGCCTGTTACACAGAACTACATAGGCCAGGGCATATCCTGGTTGGCTAGTGGGGAAAACACAGGTGTTTATCTGTCCTTCACATGACCATATGCTATCAAAATGATTTTGAGGATGGTACCTAAACTAGTTGCCCATTAAACCATATCTCAAAAAGTGTCAAATTGTTGCATAGTGTTACTTTAACAGCCCTTTAGACTCTTGATTTGCCTTGAGACGCCACATCCCCAAACCTATACAGTTCAATAAACCCCACATTCAGACATGCATTTTTTTTGCCAGAGTTTTAGCCATTTGTCTTGGCGCACTTACTCTCTGCATTATTGTGTCTATAGGAAATATCCTATTTAGATTTCCAAAGACACTTTTTGAAATAGTGAGATTGATTTATGTAGCCTACTTTCTGTTTGCTGCAATTTGAATGTCGTTAATTGATAATTAAAAGCTATTCATGTCATTTATTAAGCATAATCAATATACAGCAGTGTTGCAGGTGTGCCAAAAACACAGTAGGCTACTGTTCATTAAAAAGCAGAGACGAAATGTCTGTGGCTCTGAGGTGATCTAAAGTTTCTCTTAGTGTTGTTATATTGTAGGGCATAAGTGTCCATCAAGAAGCACAGATCAATTGACTAGGGTAGGCTACATTATTTTCACTTTTCGTTATTTAGGCTATATAAAAAAAATTAAAACGGAGAGTTGTATCAATGATATCTTAATTTATTTCCACGAAATTCATCAGGTAGATTAGATGACAATGTATCGTCGGGTCATCCTTTGCTCCGTGTGGGGGCGCAAGAGAGTCTCGAACGCTAGTAGACTCAGTAATAGAAGAAGAAGAAGTAAACCCAACTGAGATCTGGTTACTCAGTGGGAAGTCAGTGGTGGTAGACCACGGAAGACATGGTAGATATTTGCGCACTGGAGCCGGCGAAAATGATGCAAAGATTTTGTAAGTTAACTAGCTGTGTAATCTGGATGCGTTAATGTCCATCGTTGTGAACGGTCGTCAGACGACTCCAGGAAGTTAGCGTTATACTCCCTCATAATACAGCCATTATTTGTTGCAACTGGCTCCAGGCGGTATGAGAATGTTGATTGTAGCGCTATGTAAATTAGAGCTAGGTTATCCAAGCCCGCATAATGTAGTAGTGAAGTCTGTAGCGTCAACAACTGTAATGATGTATGTAGAGAATGACTTCCACAAGCTGGCCTTTTGGTTTTTATATGACTAACTTTGTAGTGTGCAGCCTGGGATCTACACTTGGCTAAACTCTGAGCTAAAATTGATATCTAATATAGAAATATTGTATGGCACATTGCTCTGATAAGCGAATATTGTCCAACAACAGACCTGTGAATATTGAATCTAGTTACACAGGTCAAGTTTCCAGCCTGTTGTGAGTTTCATTCAGCAAAGGCGAATACCAGTCACGGCCATTTGTGCGTTTTTCTGTATGTGCTCTTCTTTCTTCACCCTTGCTGTCCTTGACTCTTGTATTTTGTTCCCTGTCTTCAGCTCCTTTGACTAATGACATAGCTCCGTTATGCAGTGAAGATTCAGATATAGATTCTGACCACAACACACCCCCTATAGCCCGAACCAGTTACAGGAAGCAGAAAAAACAAGCAAATTGCAGAGCCTTTGGGGCAGGCCATCGTGGCCGTGGAGAGAAAAGGAGAGAATCGTTGTGGGAGGAAGAGGACGAGCAGAGAGCGGAGGGTTTGGGCAGCGAGGGAGAGGATGAACCGGTGGCTCGCCAGGGTAGGGCTCACGCCCGTGCCTCTAGGGCTGTGCCCACGGCGACCAAGAAGAAGCAGGCGCGAGTGGCCAAAGTGGACTCAAGCTATCGGGTGGTGACGCGGTCCAGCGAGGAGAGTGAGAACCAATCGGAGAACCAGGATGGTGGAGAGGGAAGTGATGGAGAGCAGCACAACCAATCAGAGAGTGATGACACAGATGAGAGGCAGGAGCCAGTGAAAAAGAGGCGGGGTAGGAGAAAGACCAGCAGTAGAGAGGAGCCAAAACAGAAGAGAGGGAGAAAGAGACAAAACAGAGAGGAAGATGATGGAGGAGAGAGTGAGGATGAGGATAAAGAGGAGAGGAGGAAGGACAATGGAGAGGAGAAGAACGATGGAGAGGAATCGGAGCAAGATGGAGCGACCAAACGCAAACGTGCACTGAAGAAACAAGTCCACAACATAACAAGAGTCAAAGAGGAGAATATTGACGAAGAGGAGAGCGATAGAGAGGAGGAAGATGAGAAAGAGAAGAGTGATGCAGAGAGCAATAGAGAGGAAGAGAATGGATCAGAGAAAACAGCATCATCAAAAGGTCGGAAGTCACAGAAAGGATGCATCAAAAATCCAAGTGAGAAGAAGCAGAACAGCGAATCGGAGCAAGGTGCTGCGACACAGCGCAGGTGTGGCCTGAGAAAACGAGTCAAGGACGACACCCGTGACGATGAAGAGGAAGGCAACAAACCCGAAAAGGACAGAGCTGTGAAACGGAGGCGAGGGAGTAAAATGCGCACGGAAGATGAGGAAGATGAAGAGAGTTCTGAAAAACAGGACGGCGAATCAGAGAGGCCATCTAAACAAAAGAGAAGCTCCACCTCTGATAAGGCAAGTAGCAAATTGAGAAAAGCTGGGGGCTCGGATTCACTGACGAAAGCGAGGAAGCCTCGTGCGGGGGCCGGGCCGGTGACCTGTGAGACCTGCGGCCTGCTGGTGAAGTGCCGAGCGGCCATGGAGCGCCACCGCCTCACACACACGGGCGAGAAGCCGTTCGCGTGCGAGGAGTGTGCCAAGCGCTTCGTCAGCTCGTCCAACCTGCGCATCCACCAGATGGAGCACACCGGCAAGAAGGAGTACATGTGCAACGAGTGCGGCCAGCAGTTCACACACCTGGCCTACCTGAAACGCCACCTGCTGCGCCACTCCGGCAAGAAGCCGCACACCTGTCCCGCCTGCGGCAAGGGCTTTGTACAGAAGTACCACCTGGAGCGGCACAAACTGATTCACAGTGGCGCGAAACCGTTCAAGTGTCACGTGTGTGCAGAAGCCTTTAATCGGTCCGAGTACCTGACGGGGCACATCAAGAAGGAGCACCCCGGGGAGGTGGTGGGGGAGCTGGAGGAGGGGGACTCGGCGAAGCCCCAGATCACATGCATGCTGTGCGCTAAGAGAGTGGCGTCGAAGTCGCAGCTGGTGGTGCACCTGCGCATGCACACCGGGGAGAAGCCGTTCTGCTGTGACCAGTGCGACCGCCGCTTCACGCAGAAGAGCCAACTCACGTCGCACCTGCGCACACACACCGGGGAGCGGCAGTGGGAGTGCCCCGTGTGTGAGAAGCGCTTCACGCGCCGGACGCACATGGACAGCCACATACGGACCGTGCATGGGGACAACCCCTGAATCTGCAGCCGCTACCGACATTTTGGGGTGCTGCCATTTTTATATAAACAAGCGTGTATCATAGATATGGGACTGAATCTTTAGGATACACTCACGTGTCTGACATTGTTTTGATGCTGTATGTCGAGGTGTATGGCATCAGTTATTCCTGTGAATTTTGTTACATTTTACAGACATTTTATATTCTTTGTAAAAAATCATGATGCTCAGTGGAAGATGAACCAGATAACAAAACAAAAGCAGGCTTGGTATTCATTATTGACTCATTTTAGCTGGTATACTCTTGTTCTCTAACAATATGATGTCAAGCCTGAACTCTAGATGTCTTTCATCTCTTAATGTTTTTGTTTGTTTATTTGTTTGTTTTAATCAGTATACTAAGGACACAGTGGTGTTGTGTTTGGGGATTGATGCTTCTTCTGTCAGTCAGCTAAAGATGATCTTATCTGGTGGTAGATTCAGATATTTCATGTAGCATACGTCATAGAATGTGGATAATTGTCATTGTCAAGATTGCTGAAAGGACATTGTTAACTAAATGTCAGATTTCAGACCAGTACATGAACCCAGATGACCCATGACCCAGGAAGTGATGTGGTGCAGATCTGGCACAGGTGTAACATGCTTAATCCTCTGCAAAGTCTGATGCTGTGTAAGGACCAGTAGAGCTGTGTTTGGCAAGTGTGTGTTAAATAGGCAGGTGGGTTAGGAAGGGATCCTCCTCTTTCTCAAAAAGAGGTGAACAAAGTGTGTGGGGTAGCAGGCACCTGTTGTTCTTCACAGCAGCAGTAGTGTGTGTGTGTGTGTGTGTGTGTGTGTGTATTCCACAGGAACATGACAAGTCAAGGACCAGGAGTGAGTATGTGTGTGTGTGTAGGGGATCTGGTTTAGCAAGCACACTGAACTCTGGAGGAGGTTTCACACACACCCGATTCAGTGTGACTGTAGGAGACGGCAATGGGGACTATTGTCCTGTAGTCTTACACCACCTGCCTACATTTTCTGTGTGCATTACAGACTGGAAGAATTTCACTGGATTCAGTTTGGTTTAGGAGTGTAGCACTGAACGTACACGTGACTCATTGAAACTGAAATGATCAAGTCATAGCCCATGTTAAACATAACCACAAGTAACCATGACTTTATCCACAAGCCATGATCTGGTGAGAATTTACAGACCTTGGTTTGACGGCTATTCCAGTTGCCGCAGTTGAGTAACTTTTAAGATAATTACTTTCACTTCAGTTCAGCTTGTTTACCATAATTAGCAGGTTTTTTACACTGCAATTAGCTACAACGTACAACTGTCAATCAACCTCTGTTAAACAGCCATGTTTCACCAAGCCAGCTGTAAACCGAAACAGTCAATATTGTGTTCTAAATTGTGGGCAATGAATTGACCGTTTTGAATGTCTTGACACGGTTAAATGCATAAGCTGCATCAGCAGTCAATAGTCAACAGTAACAAATCGTTTCAGAAAGTGACGGAGTTGTAGAAATTGAACTTGAGTTGTAATGACAGATTTCCTCAAAGAACCAGTTTACGTTTACACTGCAAGTGTATGTTATGATCCATCCAAACATGTGTCGTTAATTTGTCACACATTTTTCCCCTAAATGTTTTTTTTCCGTTTGATTTTCAATTATATAAATCATTTAGAAGTTATTTCCAAGGAATCCCTTATTACAAATACGATTTCCCAGACGCATTTCTTATGGGCATTAGTGGGTGCAGTTGCCCATGTATTTGGGTCTCAAAGTAGGAGTATTTATTACTTGGGAAGGACCTTTCACCAACCCACTCTCCTGCTACGATCAGAAGAACCTGAGCTGAAGGTTAGTCTGCAGTCCACAGAGTCTGTCTGTGACCAATGTGTATCACAAAATCCATACATTTCCTTCGCTCGGAGAATGGGCAGTAAGGGGACATTTTCTATAGGCAACAAGTAGGCTAGGCCTACTTTCCTCCTTTCCAAAGAGTTCCTCTCTTAAACGCAGACACATTCTCACAGCTTCAATAAATCTGAATTTTACTGATCAGAATAGATGTTCCTCCCTGCCCGCTTAGCCACATGATGGCGCTGTAGGCTTTACTCTGAATGTTATATACTTGTCAGAAAGTGAACTTGACAGAGGAAGAAGGTAGCTGCACAACTGCCTCCTGCTCACTGAAGTTATTTGTAAACCTAAATTATAAAGGCAAATTAATCAAAGCGTATTCAAATGTGACAATACAGTGACGGAACCTTTTTTTCAGTAGGCTACATGGTGGGCTCATGGTGGCAATATTCAGTATTTTGTCATAGCTCACTTCGGTATTCATAAAATTGTAACTTGATGGGGTAAGGATGGTAAATATATCGCTGTAACCTCCCCGTGTTCATATTCGTAAGGGCGCTACCAGACTGGGAACATAATTTTGCGTAGGCCTACTGGTAACTAAGGCGATGTAGCCTAATGGTCCAAAGGTGAAAGGTAGACACTGTCTTGCAATGCAAAATTGGGCTATAAATCTGATATACGCATTACATTACCTAACCAGTTAGGCTAATCTGCATTGCACTAGGCTAGACAGAAATTTTGACTGTTACGACAAAACGTTTGAAAAAATACAAGAAGCCTAATTTCTGCTATCATTTTTTTTTTTAAATCTCAAGAAGGACCAGCTACAAGGCTGCGACATGGGAACCGAGGGGAAGGTGGTTATTTATTTCCATTTCATATTTATTCTTACTGGCTTTGTCATAGGGCTATATTAGTTATATAGGCTATAGAAGTCTAAATGTTGTAACCTAAGGATGTGGGCACCGACGCTCACAGGTGATCCGGTGCAGAGCAGCGGTGGCCTGGAAAGCGGGAGAGGCCTTGATCGTGGAGGAGGTGGAGGTAGCACCACCCAAAGCACACGAAGTCCGTGTCAAGGTAGGCCTCTGTCGGAGAGATTAACCCAGGGATCAACCTTGCCCCAAACTCTACTGTATAGCCTATCAGTGCAATAGACCAAACAATGCACTTTATCGAAACAAATACTATTACACTTACACACTGGCAGATAGCAGCTAGTGGGGTGTGCCACACGGACTGGGCATACCTGCACGGGGCAGGCAGGGGCATGGAGCTGCGCCCCTTTCCCCTGGTACTGGGGCATGAAGGCGCAGGGGTGGTGGAGAGCATCGGGGCCGGTGTCACCGGATTCTCCCCAGGTGAGTCTCAGGTGGGCATGGAGACTCTAAAGGTGGGTGGGCTGACCCTCAGTTGCCGGATATGCCAGGTCTTGGCTTCACGTCTGTGTGTTTGTGTGTGTGTGTGTGTGTGTGTGTTTTTTTCACAGGTGACAAAGTCATCCCTCTCTTCCTGCCTCAGTGTGGCGAGTGTGAATGTTGCCTCAGTGCCAAGACTAACCTATGCAAAGCTAACTGGTGAGATAATCATATCCATAATACCATCAAACACTTCCTCTTATCATATATATCATATACACACTCACTTTAATCCGGAGATGAGTCGGCCACTACTGACCTCCTCTACTACTCTTTTATTCTATTCTTCTCTCCTGTCATCTCTGTGTCTCTCCTTTCTCTTCTCGCCTCTCTTCTCCTTTCTCCACCCTTCTCCCTCTTTTAATTTTATTCCCATCTCTTTCTCTCTTCTCCTCCCTTTTCTATCCTCCTCCTCTTCTTTTCTTTGCTCCCCTGTTCTTTCTTTCTCTCTCCTCCTCTATGCTCCTACTCCACTCCCACTCCTCTCCTCTCTCCTCCTTTTTCCTCTTCTCTCCTCTCCTCCTCTTCACAGGAGCAAGACTCAGCAGGGTGTTCTAGCTGACGGCACGAGTCGGATCACCTGTAGGGGGCAGCAGGTCTTCCAGTTCCTCGGCGTCAGCTCCTTCTCCGAGTACACCGTCGTCTTGGAAACCAACTTGACCAAGATCCATCCAGATGCCCCACTTGACCGCGTGTGCCTCCTGGGATGTGGTGTTGCCACGGGATACGGGGCGGCTGTCAACGTTGCCAAGGTGAGAGATGGATGGGATTCTTGAAAACAGGAAGTTTGAATGTTCCAGTGTGAGTTCAATTTCATCTCTCAGGGTTGATCTTTGACATTGTGTACGCATTCCATTGTTCCACCTGAATGCATCTCACCTATGCCTATGCACCTCTCCTGTGTGTGTGTGTGCATGTGTATGTGCGTGTGTATGTGTGTGTGTGTGTGTATTCAGGTTGAGTCAGGGTCAGTGTGTGCGGTGTTTGGCCTGGGAGCTGTGGGTCTGGCTGCAGTGATGGGGTGTGTGATGTCTGGGGCAGGTCGGGTCATCTGCGTGGACGTGAACCCAGAAAAGTTTGCCAAGGCGAGAGAGTTTGGCGTGACTGAGTGCGTGAACCCTAGAAACCACAGCCGACCCGTGCAGGAGGTCCTGGTCGAGATGACCGCAGGGGGGGTGGACTACGCTCTGGAGTGTGTTGGAGACGTGGAAGTTATGGTGAGTGTGTGTGTGTGAAAAAAAACGGTGATATTGCAGCTCACCTCTGGTTTATGCCCACGGTGTGGACAGGCCAGGTCCTATCTGTTATACATGTATCAGTTGGTTCTCTGTGTGTGTGTGTGTGTGTGCGTGAGAGAGTGAGTGGGTGAGGTAGAGAGAAAAATGAGAAAGAAAACGGTGATACGGTGAACGGTTCACCTCTGGTTTATGCCCACGGTGTGGACAGGCCAGGTCCTATCTGTTATGTATCAGTTGGTTCACTATTGGTTAGTATAGGTTCATTAGGCTAGTATAGGTCATTATATGTTTAGCATATTGGATTGTATATTTATTTTGTATATTTAGTAGGGTTATTATGTGTTGGATCATATGTGTAATTTATGTGTACTAATATGTTATGTTATGTTATGTTTTGTTATATTATGTTATGTTTTGTTATGTTAAGTTGTTGTGCGGTGTCTTGTCTTAAGAATTTCAGTGCCCAGTCTGCCTTTGTGTTTTTCTGTGCATATGACAATAAAAGACTTGAAACTTGAAACTGTGTGTGTGTGTGTGTGTTTATGTGTGTGTGTTCTGTTAGAGGAGTGCTCTGGAGTCATGTCGTTCTGCGTGGGGGGTGTGTGTCATCGTTGGCTGGACCGAGCTGGAGGAGATGAAGCTCCGCCCCTTTCACCTGCTCATGGGCCGCACCCTCAAGGGCACCTACTTTGGGGGTGAGAGGAGTCCTTAGTACCACACACACACACGCACACGCACACGCAAACACACACACACACACACACACATTCTCTTTCTCTCTGTCTCTCACACACACATATATATAAACACACATAGTTGTTGCTTATTTTTCTCATGTAATTAATTACTTTTAGACAGACCCTTAGTGAGGTGCGTGGCTACTCAGTATCCTCTCTTTTCATTGGCCATGTCCACTCAGTGTCCTCTCCTGTGGTTGGCCAAGACAACTCATCTCTACTTAGGCTAGTCATTGGCTCTCTTCTGATTGGCCATGGCTAGTTATTGCCCTCTCCTGTGGTTGGCCATGGCTACTCAGTCTCAGTGTCCTCTCTCCTGATTGGTCATCCTCCAGGCTGGAAGAGTGTACGTGACGTCCCTGGGTTGGTGGAGGAGCACCTGGCTGGCCGTCTGAAGCTGGACGAGTTCGTCACACACACCCTCTCCTTGGATCAGGTCAACCACGCCTTCAAGCTGCTAGCTGGAGGTCAAAGGTGAGGCGAGCAAGGAGGGCTCTATGAAATCTGTTTTAGTTTTTGCCCGATTCCATGTTTTCTGTTATATTTTTCTAGATTTGGTTTTATCAATTTCATCAATCAATTATCAATTTGGCAAACTTCGAACCACTGAGTGCGAGAGGCTGATATAATGAGATTCACTAAGTTGTTGTTTCATTAGCTTTGGCTAGTTTTCTCTGACAACATCTTTGGCGTGCCTGTGTCACTCACATGGGCCAAATGTTTCCTATAACGCTATTGAATGTATATCTCTCCCATCATTTGATCTGAAAATGTCAAATTTGGCGATTTCCATTTTCCCTTCTGAATTCTGCGATTCTGTCCACGTTTACCGCAGGGCAGAGATCATAGGGCCCTACTGAAGCTCATCATGACCAGTCATAGAATAGGGAATAGTCGTCCACAGTATGACCCTTCAACTGTATCTGATCAGCCCAAACATGGCTGTGGGTCTGTTTGTGGCTCAGCAAGCTCACGCTGGGTTCTCTTTCTATCTCTCTCTCTCTCTCTCTTTCTCTTTCTCTTTCTCTCTCTCTCTCTCTCTCTTTCTCTCTCTGTCCTTGTGCTGCAGTATTCGTAGCATCATAAAAATGTGAGCAGGACGTGTGATGTGATGGAGTGACTCAGCTGCTCTGCTGAGTGGGAGACAGGGCCCCATCTGTGGAGAGGAGCGATGGCCGCCTGTGCAGGAGGAGGGACGTGGAACCCACTCATGGATCTGAGCAGGGAGAACAGACTGCAGGACAATATGACCTCGGTGGTCTTCTGGACACCAAAGATATTCACTCTCTTGTATTTCTGTGGTTCTGCTCATTTACCGTATGGTTGAATAATAATGAAATGATTTTCAGTGAATATTCACATTCATGTTGCATTATAAGTTAGAAATGTTAAATTCACTGCCCACTGTCCTCAAGAGTTTTTTTACAATATAAAAACTGACATTTGAAGTAATATTTGTCATGTCTGTAATAAATTGTCACTAGATGTAAAATAATTAAAGTGTGCATTGTTCCAGCGTGAACATGAACCCAATTACTGCAGTTCTATCTAGTCGCCACTAGATGTCAGTCTTGGCCCACACAAGAGTGTTTGTCTCACTGGGTTGCTCTAGCGATCGGGCAATGAGAGTGTGTTCTGGTGTGTGTTACGGGTCACCCCCTGCTGCTCTTCCCGAGACAAAGCATCTCAGGTTTACTGTAGCCTAACCCATGCCCCGCTGTTCTCCCTACACACTTTCACACGCTCAATTTATTCCCATCAATCCCGCTGTCTGTGTGACGCCATTGATGGTCTAACAGTGCTCTGTTATAACATGCTCTGTTTCTGCTCCGGGGGCGGATCGGCTCACCGCTCTCTCATGCGTCCCCATAGAGCAGGAGCCGACCGCTGCGGCTACGAAAACAAAAAGCACGTTTTGTCACCCCGAGACAGATGGGGTCTGTGTCGTCAGGGGTCGGGAAAACCTATCCGCCCACTGTGGGTTTCTCCCTGACCTTGGTAATATTATATATTGATTTAATATGGCTCCCGCCGAGGCTTAGAACAACAGTTGCGGCCTGTCAGGCCAGGGAGACGGAAGGCCGGCCGGCCAAAGAGGGGAGGGGAGGGGAGGGGAGCGTCCCTGTCTGTGCGTCGAGGCGATGCTCAGAAATAGCTGTCTAGGAATTTGCTTTATTGAAGTTCCATTCAGATCGGATACCCTTGGCAGTTTCCGCGCTTTTCCATCTTTATCTAAAATGGAAAACCGAAACGGTGCCTCCCGCGCACAAGACTCTCCCGCCAACACTCAAGTGAGCAATCAATCAGAGATTCAAAGCCACCATTTTTCCTCCTCTCTGTGGAGAATGAGAGGGAGTGAGAGAGAAAGGGGGAGAGAGAGGGAGAGAGAGAGAAAGGGGAATAGAGAGAGGGAGAGAGAAGAGATGAGGGGAGGGAGGGGTTGGAGGAGAGAGAAAGAAAGAAAGACATCAAAAGAGGGAAGAGAAAGAAAAGACGAGTGGTGACAGGTGCTGGTGAGACTTGGCACCCTCATCAGTAAACGCTGAGCACGCTGCTGCAGGCAGATTTATATGGCGCGCCTCGGGGACGAGCGTCTCCCTCGTGTGTGAGTGAAGCGTTCCGCTTTCCCATATCTGCGTTTGAAGTCGAGTTAACGGCAGGGCTGTGTAGGGACTGCAGACAGAGAGGTTACACACTCACGGCCTGGCCCTGGGGTTGGCCTCCCAGATGACTACATGTGTTACACACACACACACACACACACACACAGACACAGACACAGACAACGTCTCTTTTAAGATGTATCTGTCTCTGTAATGCTAGAAGATGTCCGCCTTTTCATCTTGATTTGGACATTTATGTTTTACACACACACACACATTTTCTGCAACCAAAGCTAGGGTTAGTTCACACACACACAAACACTTATATTTATCTATTTATATAAGTAAAACAACAAAACGTGTCATTGACATATTTAAATTCTTTATGGCAGGTCTTCATGTAATGAATGTTACCGCACACTTTAATTTATGAGAGGATAAATCTATTGACAGAAATGGTGCTTTTAAATAATCAGGCCGGGAGTGGGAGCCAGGAGAGCCAGACGAAAGAGGTTCACGCTCTAATGAAGAATAACGATTTGCTCCTGGAGGAAAATAAAAGCACCCTTTGGGTCTTTTTTTCCCCCCTCTCTCCGCCAGGCAAATATCAAGCGTTTACCAGAGCCAGCATCATTCCGACAGACATGCCAGGCTCTTGGAGGGAAAATTGACAAACAACAGAAATGCCAGCATAGGTAAATATTGCAGAGCAAATATAGCCTGGAGCAGAAAAAATGTCAAAGGGGCTGAATTGTCTTCCACAATATTTAGATTGGGATCAAAAGATTTCTCCTTTAATTATTATATTTTCTGGGTGTTTGTGTGTGTGTGTGTGTGTGTGAGTGTGTGTGTGTATGTGTGTGTGGGTGTTTGTGTGTATGTGTGTGTGTGTGTGTGTGTGTGTGTGTGACGCCACCAGATGGTGGCACGATTGGGCTGCATACTAGAACGCCCCTACCCTCTCCACCCACCACACACAAACACACACACACACACACACACATTGGCATTCTGATTGTGAGTTATTAGGCTATTTGAGAGCATGCCACAGGGGTAATGGGCTTTCTAAGACTTCACTTAAGGCCGTTTATGTGTTCTGTTTGAAAACTAGCCCTGTAAATAATCTGCCGGCCGTCTTAAATCACACTCACAAATGTGACGATGGCACACCCTCCGGACAGGCTGTCACACACTCGTGTCTTGTGTCTCTGAGACCACACCACTCCGGACTCTAGGCTGTCACACACTTGTGTCTCGTGTCTCTGAGACCACACCACTCCTCCTCCGATGATGTCGTCTATCTGTCTCTTATTCAACGCTGTATCTCTCACTCCATTTCCCTTTGGGTCTAACCAGGGGGGTATATGGGGGGAGGGAGGTTGTTTTATCTAGGGTTAGTTTTCCGAATAGTCATAATCAATTGGACTTGACATAGTGTGACTGTGTGTGTGTGTGTATGTGTGTGCTTTAAGAGAGAGAGAGAGAGAGAGAGAGAGAGAAAGAGAAAGAGAGAGGGTGTGTGTGATTATTTGGGGAGATGATCACTCGCCAGACTCATGTAATACATCATTCCAGTGTTCTACTGTCAAAGCGGCAGTGACCGTGGCCACGAGACAAGTAGTCTGTGTGTGTGTGTGTGTATGTGTGTGTGTGTGTTTGTATTTGTATGTAATGATGACAGGTTTTCATCTGTCACAGTCACTCTAGTGTGACACTTCCTCTTTGCAAACACGCAGACACACACACACACACACACACACACACACACACACACACACACACACCACAGGCAATTGTAAGGCACAGTGTAGGTGTATGTTTTGATTTGTTTGCATACGGGTGTGTATGTGTTTTTTGAGTGTGTGTGTGTGAGTGTGTTATTTTCTGTATTTACTTTGTAGCCCTTGTGATTGCACCAGACCATATCTGGAGGAGTTTAATCACAGGCCACACACACACACACACACACACACACACACACAAACAGATGCATGTTGCGACATTTCAGCTGCAGTGATGGATCAGCAGTGGCTGGCAGACTTCACCTCCATAACAAACAACAGAGCAGTACACAGAGAACAGGGTGTGTGTGTGTTTGTGTGTGTGTGTGTGTGTGTGTGTGTGTGTGTGTGTGTGTTGGTGTGTTTGGAACTGTGTGCCCGTCTGTGTAAGTGTTGGTGTGTTTGGAACTGTGTGCCCGTCTGTGTGTGTGTGTAAGTGTTGGTGTGTTTGGAACTGTGTGCCGGTCTGTGTGTGTGTAAGTGTTAGTGTGTTTGGAACTGTGTGCCTGTGTATGAGAGTTTCTCCTCTTTGTATTTTTAGGCCCGATTTCCCAAATCAGGCCTGCAGTTTTAGGAATAAAACCTGTGTGTGTGTGTGTGTGTGTGTGTGTGTGTGTGTGTGTGTGTGAACGCACCATGCAGTGCTTCCTGCCGCAGTGCTCTGCTCTCCTGTGTGTGTGAGAGCTGGCATTTTCTCAGCTCTGTGTTTGCCTAACAGGAGTGATAGCGGCGCCTTACTCCCAGCAACCCAGAGCTGCAGACGCCCAACAAGATGCCTTACTCCCAGCAACCCAGAGCTGCAGACGCCCAACAAGATGAAACGCAGCTCCACTCAAAGGCTTCTGTACAAACAACTGTGCTGTGTGTGTGTTTTAGGGTATTTTAGTATGCGTCTCAGTGATTGTGTGTGTGTGTGTGTGTGTGTGTGTGTGTGTGTGTGTGTGACTAGGTGTGTGGGCAGAGATTATGCCACAATTCTCGTTCCTTGACAGTTGTGATGAACTGAGGAATGAGAGAGAGGTGGAAGAAAGAAAGAGAGGGAAGAAGGTAGAGAGAGAAAGAGGGAGTGAGAGAGAGGGAGAGAGAGAGAAGTAGAAGTAGGTGGAAACAAAGCCCTGTCTGCTACGGAAGATTGCGCTCCTTAAGTCTCTAAAGACTACCAGTGGAGTCTCTGTTTCATCAGCTAATCCTCAGCCATTAGCGCTAATGCCAGCACCACACACACACACACACACACGATCCCCACCCATCACACACACACACACACGAGCTCCACCCATCCCACACACACACACAATCCCCACCCATCACACACACACACACACACACACACACATGATCCCCACCAATCACAAACACACACACACGCCTCAAATAACCCCAACCTCACACAGTGGCAGCCTTCAGGTCATCAGAGGTCAATGGGCCAATTCCACACCTGTCACCAGAAATGACAGGGTTTTGTGCGTATTTATGTCTTTGTGAGTATATACATATGTATGTGCATGTTTTGTTGTGTTTATGTGTGTGTGGATACAAACAGTAGCTCTGTTTGTGTCTGTGTGAGCTGAGCAATGTTGCCGTAGCTGTGTGTGTGTTGAGCAGAAGCTGTGTGTATCTGTGTGCATGTGTATGTGTGTTAATCAGTAACTGTGTGTGTGTGTGTGTGTGTGCAAGGGATGCAACGGTATAGTGGACCCACAGTTTGGTATGTATCATGTTTTTTGGGCCACGGTAACGGTAATGTTTCTTTATATTTAAAAAATGAATTACAAAAAATCACCCGTTAAACAAGTTGTTCTAGACCAATAAAACGTTCTATTCAGAAAAATGGCCCCATGACTGACTGGTTTCTGTCTCTACTTCAGGGAGGTAGCTTTTACTTGCTCTGGAGGTCCAACTATCAGCGGAGAGAGCTAGACCAGGTGTCTGAGCCATTTCATTTTCTATTTCTCTGTGATGTTTCCTAGAGCTTTACTGCTGAAATGTGTGCAGGAGAGGACATTGTAATGCGGCTCATTTTTCCATCAAAACGATTTTGAGTAGATGCAGCAACTTTCTTGATGAACTTTGTCTCAGCTCTAGGTTGCTATCTGGAGAATTTACTTCAATGGCTTCATAATGCTGGTATCTCTAGGTAGACAGATCTCAGGTGAACACAGATGTACAGCTCTCAGGTGTGCAGTGACTCAGTAAAAATGCACTTCATTAACACTCCTGTTACCTTCAAATTTGCTAACATCTTTTATCTTTGGGGTCAATTTGACCCCAGCAGTTTAAACCTCCAGAAAATGATTATAATTAAAATTGTTACCAAAGTTTATGTGTCAGGTACCTTATGTTTGTTTGTTGAATACCTAAATAGGCCTTTAAATAAATTCAACCCAAAGAAAAAAAAAACGAGGGTTAAACAGACAGACAGACACACACGGACATTCCTGCATTACATGATTTCTGGGAAACTAGACTGAGAGGCATGGTTTACAATAATTCAGTAAGGCTGGCAAAGGTGCCATACGGAGCACAGTTCAAAGTCCAGTGTTCAGTGTGTTCCAGTAAAATACAATTTAAAATACAACAACTGTGTTCCAGTAGTATAACATTTAAAAATAATATTATGCAACAATCTTACCTGAAAATAACAGCTTCAAAATCAATTTGGTGGTACACTGACTTTTAATATGAAGAATGGCATCTGTGTCACTGCCACAGCATGCCTGGTGCACCTGGTATTGCACTATGTACCTTTGGGGTATGGGCGCGAGACCTCTTGTGAGAACTACATAATGCTTTATGGCACCACATCACGCAACAACAACAACAACAACAACAACAGACAGATAGCAGGTAAAAATCAGATTTACATCTCTCAGGTCTGCTGAAGTAAAAAAAAATGAGTAAAAATGCACTTCCTTGAAGACACATACACACACACACATAGTCCTGCATCACATTCTTTTTTGTGTTGGCATGGGTGTGGTGGGATATTGTCTCAGGTTAATGCTAATGTTTGATTGTTTAATGCTTGCAAAATATCCCACTGTGTGAAGTACTGTGGTGGCAGTATCATCGTTTGGGGCTACTTTGCTCACTCGGGACCAGGAATTGACATCATTGACGGAACTACAGTATGTATTATGGATTGTACCAGCAAATACTACAGGAGAATGTCAGGGTATCCGTTTGTGAACTAAAGCTCAACAGAAGATGGGTCATGCAGCAAGACAACGACCCTAAACACACAAGTGTGTAAGTGTAAGTCTACCAAAGAATGGTTAAAGAAGAAGAAATGTAATGTTTTGGGAAGTCCAGACCTTAATCCTATAGAAATGTTGTGGGAAGACCTGAAGAGATCAGTTCATGCACAGAAGCTCACCAACATCCATGAGTTGAAGCAGTTTTGCAAGGAGGAATGGGCCCAAATTCCTCCAAGCAGATTTATAGTTACAGAAAAGGTTTGGTTGAGGTTCGATGTATAAGGTGAGATGCATAAACACAGGTATTCCCAGGTGAGATAAATAAACACAGGTATGTGTTCTCTCCGACCCTCTCCATTCAACTGTTTAACTAGGAATATTAAGAAACACCTTCCATACCCCACTTGTTTTTTCCATCTATGTATCTATCCCTCTCACTCTACTGTCTGTTCCCTCCATTTTCTATCCTTCTTTCAATATTTTCCCTCTTCACGCTCTATTTACTGTCATTATCCATAGCCACTCTTGTTCACTCTTCATTCCTTTCTTCTTTTAATTACTCTGTCCATCAATTCTCACTCTTTTTCCACCTTTGTTATAACTTTACAGACTTTACAGTCCTCTATCCTCCCTTCCATCGTATTTCCTTTTTTCTTTGATGCCATGTCTATGTCTACCACTCTATCCATCGATCATCAGACAGTCCACGGCTCATAAATGCAGTAAGAGCAGCACCCTGATGTGTTTGGGTGGTGTTAAGATGTGTGTGTGTGGGTGGTGTTAAGACGTGTGTGTGTGTGTGTCGGGGACAGACAGTCCGCGGCTCATAAAAGCAGTAAGAGCAGGTCTCTGCCTGTGTTTTGTAGACCTGTAGAAGAAGGCAATGGCCTGCCTGCCACTAACAGGCATTAGCCCCAGCACTGTGGTTTTGCTGAATTCCCGGTCAATGATGATTGAGTTTGGCCTTCTCAAAGTCTTCTTCCACTTTAAACAGAAGTAAGTCTCTGTAAACTGAATTTCTCTAAATTAAACACATGGCCTTTATCAGTCTGTAAATCCCTCGCTTGACCAGAGCCTGAACATATGCAGCAAGATTTAATATGAATTTCACAATGCTGGTGTCAAGCCAGCCCAGATAGCACTAGAGTCAGTCCCAGATCTGGCTCAGATGATTGACAGTTCCTCTTCAAGGCTGGCCACAGTCTGAGGAGACAGTCAGCTGTAACTTCAACAAGCTACAATGAAGGGTCTCTTCACTGGTTAGCAAGGAGAAGTTCAGACAAAGGTGGAGACAAATCAAAGCTTATCACACTCCAGTAAACTCAGTCCATTTGCTGAGGAGGGTCTGGCTGGTATGTCGAGTGAAGAGATGCAGATTAGGCAAATGTTACTTTCTATGCTTGTTAACTAAAGGCTGAATTATGCTTCAACGACTGCGTTACACAGTTGTTTCGAGGGACTCATGAACCTTTCAAAGTTCTCCGTCGGTCGCAAAGCAATTCAGGAGACGCTGAGAAAAAATAGATGGCGGACCAAACTCCGTAGATGGTCGTATTTGTACATACAAGTTGTTTGTTTGACCTTTTTTTGCTTAGATTTTTTTAAAGTTACGTAGAAATAGACACTGTGCAATGTAAAAACCCCGTTATTGTAACTGAAAAATATGTCTGAGGGGATTTGCTAGGTGTCTGAGCCAGCTATCTAATGTAGCATGCTACTACCCACAAGGTAAACAGCGATTGGTTGGACCAATCACAGCCCTGCGGTCTCAGTTGCCAGATAATAAAAAAAATTGGGAATTGTACGTCAGGCCACGGAGAGGTGCTCGGAGCGGGTTTGCAACGAGGGAGAGGGCTCTGCGTGTCTATGTGTCTGCGTAAAAGGTCGACCATAAATTAGGCTTAAGACATACATGTGCCATGAAACACTCTTTATCTTTGGTGGCCTTCTCTTCATCATTTTAAGCAAAGTATGCTGCTTTTAATGTATAACTTCGTGTTATTGGTTTCATAAAATGGTTGAAAATGACCCAGAGGGCCTCTTAAGGCTGCAGATCAGACTGGCCAAGGAAAATGTATGCCTGTGCCAAGTATGGAGAGCAGAGTCCACTTATAGCCACACAGACAAACACAGACAAAGACAGACACACACACACACACGCGCACACACACACACACAGACAGACAGACAAACATGCATCGGAGGGCGTTTACGTCTCTCTCCTCTTATTGTCTTCATCTCACTGATGCATGGCCCATCAATTCCTCCTCCATCTCACTCCTCGTGGCACCAGGATTGCTGGAAAGGGGTCGATGTGCGTCTCACAGTGGGGGTCTATGTTCTTACCACCCCCAGCCGAGCTCTGCACTCCAGTAGTTGAGTTTTCGCCTGTAAACTTCCATGTTGACTATTTCACTGGAGACAAGACTGCATAATGTCAGTATTTTTTGGACGTTGAGTGTTTAAGGGGCAAACGAGGCAGTCCAAACGGCAGTCCAAACGGCGAGGTTATGGTCAAAGGCACGTGGCACGTGTTGCGGTTGTCACCAGTCAGTTGTGCGTTGTTGTTGTATCCTGCTGCTCAGGAATTATAGTTGGGCAGTTGTTGCATTGGTTAGGTTAGGTTGTTGGGTATGACTACTTGCATGTGATAGTGAGAGGATTGGCTGCTGTTGGAAATCCTCAACCAATAGCATAAAGAATTGAACATCTTTTCCTGTGCATAATGTAAGGACCAATGGTCCCACACCAATGTCAGACCTGGGGTGTCCGAAGGTTTCAGCGTGTTCGTCTCCCTGCGCTTTGCTGAAATATCATATTTATTAAAGGACCCTGTCTTGGTGCAAACATAATTCATCTGACTCCACTCAATTAGAAACTCAGCCTTAGTTCCTGTGTTTTATTGTTACATTGCTACCCGTTAGGTTGGCTGACCTAGAGTCATTTCTTTGGATACCTACAAACTGGTCAGAGTTTCAGAATGTATTTGTCAGGTACAAGTTACTAATACAATTACATATTCAAACGAGTCTGAAGTGAATAATCTAGAGTTACAAGTATAAAAGAAACATATGAAACATCCAAATATTCAGAGAATATGAACATACCTGGCTGCTCAGAAGAGGATGACACACATACACACATAAAGTGCGGGAGGCGCTGGCTACAGATTACTCCAAGTCTCTTGCCCATCTTCCCCTTAAATACCCATTTCATTTAGTCCTACATCTGGTATAATAATTAGCCTCATGGACAGTGGTGTTTTTTTATGAGGATCACGCATTGAAACAGACAAGTAGAGGGGGTTTGTTCTCTCCAGAAGGGGGTTACCTACAACCTACAGAGACCAGAATTCCCATGTTAAGACTAATCTATTCAGCTGCTGGACTGAGATCACTCTACCACATAGACTGAGACCATTCGAATAAACCCAAACAGAAATCTTCTTCTAATGCAATATCTCACTTGGTACTCCATTTTCCTGCCCCTAGTTTAACCCTTGCATGGAAAAGAATGAGAAAACCAAATGGAACAAAGCAGTTCTGGAATGTTGTTAGAGGCACAATCTAACAACACCTAACACACACCTAATGAGTAATTAAAAGTAGAAGAAAGCCATCTGTGTTTTTCAAATCCAAATCCCGCCTCACAATAACTAAATGTCAATGTGAGACAGATGTCAACTGCCATGCCAGTTCAAATCCCAGCAGAAGCATTCTGCCACGTCAGCCTTCTGAAATGTATAGATGTGTAGTAATCCCCTACAGGCATATCAGTTAACATGAAATGGGTGTTCAGCTTCCCGTCTGAAATTCAGCTTCCCGTCTGGCCTGTAACCTTGTATTTGCTAATATTGCGGGAAAATGGTCTATTGGCTAATATGGTGAGGAAATGGTCAACTGGCCAACTTTGTGGTACATGAGGTTAATACATTCATCAAACATCAAAGCACAAAACTGCCGCTCGGTAAATTTGTGTTGCAAACCTGCTATAAAAGGGGCCTACACGAATCAGGATATGTCAGATGTGAACCCCAATTGCTGACCAGGATCAAACACGGCTCTCTGTCTGAAGCAATAAAGTAAGATCATGTTTTGTTTTATTTTATGGTGATTTTTTCACAATCCTGGCTGGACAAGAAGAATATACAGAAATAAATTAGCTTCGTTTTCATATCCTTAATTAATTGAATTTTAAAACTGTGGCAGGATGGGAAAGGTAGTACTTACAAAGGTAATGGATTGCAAGCAGTCTGCTAGTCAAATGATGTCCAGAACAGTCAGTGTGTATGTATGGCTTCTCCTGTTCCAGAGTGTGTACCAACAACTCTCTGCTAATGATAAACAAACAAACATATTTTAAACATATTCTATGGGATATGGCTTTGGAATATAACTTTTGTATTAAATAGGACAAGAATGCCCTGGTCTAGGCTGATCAGGTGTAATGTTATCAAGATAGCTTAATGTCACAAACATTGTAGATATCATGGAACATAGATTTTTCCTGAATAAATGAATCGTGATTGAATGTTCAATGTTTTCCTTTCTCAGATGAGGTCCTACCTGTGTGTAGCTCTCACTGTTCTGGTCCTGGCCGTGGACCACACCCTTGCTGGCGATGTCGTCACCTTCGATGAAAACCCCAACCTTGAGTGGCAGAGGTTTTTAGGGTCTCTGCCCAATGGAGCAGTGGGCATCTGGAACAGGCACACCAAGCGGAACGAGTACGTGTGCAGAAGATTTGATGGCTGTGAGAGCGGATTCTACCACGGGGAAAAGGGTGATGATTGCTTTTACGCACTCTACCCTGAGTTGAAACATACCAGAAATTTTTACGTCCTCGTAAACAAAGATGGATTCGCAGATCTGAAGTGGACATTCGCATCCTTTGGGTCTGTTCCAGCAAAGTCAGTCAGAACATGTTCTAGTTCAAATAAGGAGTATGTTGGACAAAACACATATGGTTTAGGATTGGTTTATGCTGGAGATTCATTCTATTTACCTTGGTTGACATCTGAGTCGGAGTATAAATACAAGGGGTACACTACATGGTACAGAGAAAGCTACTATGTTTTGACAATAATTACTAATAGATATAAGCAGTTGATCAAAGATGTAGAGTATTACGTTAATAGAAGGAGCATCATAGAATCTCCCCCATTCTCTGTTGATGAACACTCTGTAAACAACAAAGGCCGCAATGATGCGACAATGACTGTCACACTATCCTCAACCAAAACAAAAACAAACACCTGGAAATTGTCTTTCTCCATGAGCCATGCAACCAGCACCACTGTTACCGCAGGGATACCTGAAATAGTCGGTCTTGGTCTCCGCATTGGTGTGGAGCGGACTCTTCACACGACTCTGGAAACATCCTTCGCTGAATCTCAAACCAAAAGCCTCGCAGTAAATGTCAATATGCCCCCAAACAAGCAGTGCACTGTTAAGATGCAAGGCAGGAAATTCACATTAGACATATCCTTTAAGGCTCGCCTTGGCCGTACCTTCAGCAGTGGTGACACAAAGTGGACCACCGTCTACGGTACTTATAAAGGAGTTCAGTTGGCTGATTACAAGGCTGTCATAGAGCCCTGTGAGCCTCTGGCTGTGTGGGGATGAGGTCATGTCCTCCTAATGTCAGCAAGCCACTTACCAATCAATGCAGTGCCATCCTCCAGTACACTAGCAGGGAAACAAAATGAAGCACAGAGCCTTGAGAGTGATCTCAAAGTCCAGTTTGTTGGGGATTTATTAGGACATGCAGTGCAGGGGATGCTTTCTTGCTTTAGTGTTGTATGACTGAAGGTCAGTCATTCACCAAAATCACATTTACATTGATTAATTTAAGCAGACACTTTTCTCCACAGTGACTTACAGTACAGATATACATCTTTAATTATTATGCGTGCTAGCTGGGAATCAAATCCGTGCCTTGCTCTACCAATCACATCACTATGTGGCCAGGAGTTGGAGGGCCCAGGAGGCATTCATGTTCAGGCGCCCTTGATTTCATGATCCATCCATGCTCATTGTCTCCATTTTTGTGGCGGTTATATTAGTTACTGCTTTGGAACATGTCTAGTTTAATATTGGCATGGATGGTCTAACAGAATGAATAGACCTGATAGATCCGAGGCCTGTGGATCTTGTGTCAAATGCAGAAATGTTGTACAGCTTGGCCCAACCTCAAGCTCCACATTAGATAACCATGACAACACAACCCTTCACTGTAAAGCATTAGTTGATGCTTCTTGCTCTGTTTTCTTGTCATTGAGAAATATTTGCTTTCTCCCTTTTCTATGAATAAAATCACAGCTGTATCACAGTTCTTGGTAGTCTGTCATCACTGAAAAAAGCCTACTTACACTATGGTGAACTTGACATGGTATCAGGAGAGTGATTGAATGAATGATAACAAGCAAGAAGGGTTTTGAAATAAGTGAATTATGTTTCTATGTAACCTTTATGATAGTTTAACCAACAACCTGTCTTTCAACTACATTTTAAACCACTATGGTAGTCTAACAGAGCACTGAAGTATCTCAGAGAGTGTGTACTATTGTTCACTATTTGTGTGGAGCCTAATAACCTTGCCTTGCACTCTGAGGCAGGCTGGGAAACACTTGTGTCTGTAGAAAGGGGCAGGCACACAGAGAGGAGCAGAGGACAGACAGGCTCATCACACAGACAGGCCATCACACAGACAGGCCAATCACACAGACAGGCCCATAGCACAGACAGGCCCTTCACACAGACAGGCCCATCACACAGACAGGCCCATCACACAGACAGGACCATCACACAGAGATATAAAGAGGAGTCTGGCTGTGTATAAAAACAACGAACAAAGAGTGTAAAATGTCAGTGCTATCTCGAGATACCGCTCTGGTTTTGATGGTGGTGTTTTGCTGGCATTTTTGCATTTTTGCATTGGATTTAAGACCTTTCTTTTGAGGTAAGTTCTGAACACCCTAACACTTACTTTTTAAGACTTTTTTAGTTAAAATTGTGGCCAAAACAAGCTGTTTGACGTTGTGATCCAAGTCTGAAGATTTACCACAATAATAGACAACATACCCATTCTGCTGAATAAAGATATGACTCTTCTGGAATGTAAGTAGCATGAAAGCATCTGCTAAACACAGGCACATATGTACATATGTCTGTCTGTCTGTATGCATGAATGTATGTATGTGTGTGTGTGTGTGTATGGATGTTTGTGTTTATATGTGTGTGTGTGTTTGTGTGTGTTGAGCAGAAGCTTTGTGTTTATGTGTGTTGAGCAGCAGCTGTGTGTGTGTTTATGTGTTTGTGCTTGTGTGTGTATGTGTTTTTTTGTGTTTGTGTGTGTGTATTTTTGTGTGTTTGTGTGTGTTGAGCAGAAGCTGTGTGTGTGTGTGTGTGTGTGTGTGTTGAGCAGTAGTTGTGTCTCTTCTTAGCTAGACCCCGCAGCACGAGGTCTGCCGGCATGCATGAGGGCTGTGGCGGCTGCAGAGAAGGCAGTATTGAGCCTGGTGGGGTATCAAGAGACCTGGTGGGGTATTAAGAGACCTGGTGGGGTATCAAGACACCTGGTGGGGTATCAAGACGTGACCATGCTGGTGCCACATGCAGTGTCTGTGCTGCTGTTGGAACAAAAGACCTCACAACTCTCACCAGCCAGGTGCTTAAGGGATCACATGATTCTGTGAGGTCTACACACCATCAATGTACAGCAATGTAATGTGTTGAGTGCTGATTCTGTGAGGTCTACACACTATCAAGGTACAGCAATGTAATTGCTGCCCTACAGAAGAGGATGGAGAACCACATGATTGTGCAGAGGTGGTTAACATGGCCTTCACACGCCGGGAGGATCTGCAAGGCACCCCCCTTAGTAACCCTGATATGGTTCTCTATGTAGATGGTTCTGCATTAGGGATCCAAGAAATGCGGGACGCTGGGTCTTACAGGCCTTTGGCCGCCACGTGCACTGAAAAGGCAGGATACGCAGGGCAGGACCAGTGTACGTTAGTCTGCCCAGCGAGAGGAATAGGAAAGGAGAGGGAGAGCACATGTTGTACTGTGAAGGAGAGCCATTACAGATTCTGGGTACAACATGCAGCGCGTGTTGCGGCTGTCACCAGCCAGTTGTGCGTTGTTGTTGTAACCTGCTGCTCAGGATTTATAGTTGGGCAGTTGTTGCATTGGTTAGGTTAGGTTGTTGGATATACTGTAACTACTTGCATGTGACAGTGAGAGGATTGGCTGGTGTGGGAAATAGAAATAGAAAAAGCCTTTATCGTCATTGTATTTGCATACAACGAAATCCCCAACCAATAGCATAATGATTTTAACATCTTTTCCTGTTCATAACTGATGTTGTAAAAATGAACAAGGCTTTCTGCCTTGGCAGTAATTGTGTTGGCTAATAAATATTAATGACAAATAAATGACATTGACAGCTATGAGTAAATGTTCCTGGTCAACTTTGCGGTACATGAGTTGACTTCATTAATCAAATTTGAAGGCACAGTAGTGCCTTACTAGTGACACTCCCTCGGACACAATGGGAAACAATATGTGTATTGATATGATGTATTGTCTCAAGCTTTCCAAGGAAAAAATTACAGAAAGGCTAATCAGTAAGTGTAACAGGTTATAAAAGCAGTTTGAATAAGTGCACAAGATATTCTGTTACGTGTATTTCAGCTTCTTTTTGATCTTTTATTTTTAAATCACAAGCACACTGGTATTGGGGGTCTCTGGTAGCCCCCCTGTCTCCCCTTGTTTTGTTCCTCTCTCCCCCCTTCCTCTTTCCTGTTTGATATATGCTGGGAATGAGGTAGGTGGTTGAGTTTCATTGGGATAAACAATCTAATAAATATTGCCTTTAAAAATAGTCATCTATGTTATTATCTATCCTCTCACAACTGATTATTAGTATGTGTAAACCATTTTTGTGAAATATCCCTCTGACATATTGTTTATATGTTTTTCCTTTTGCTACATGTGGGGGCTAGCATTAAGAGTGGAGCTAGCAAACGGGAGACTCACCAAACTGTGTTTCTGTTGGTGTGCTTACACAGGTGTGATAACGTTTTTATTTACCTTTCTTAATATACATGTTACATGTCTCGTTCGCCTGTTTGATATATGCTGGGAATGAGCATTAAGATAGGGTGACCAGATTTGAGTTTGTGAAAAAGAGGACCCCGCCCCCTCTCCCGCATCGAAGTTTTTACATCTTTTTTTTACATGCAGATGTCATGTACTATTCTAAATGATGCAACTAGTGGAGGCGGCAAGGTGCTCAGTGTTGCCAGATTGGAAATGGCATATCGTATTGTAATGTAACAGCGAGGTTACGCACCATGCCATTCTTAAAGTTTCTGTCCAGGTGTCTCGCATCCTCAATCGACCAATGACAGTTCTCGCTACAGTCAGAGCTTGCGCAAGAGGGTGGAACGTAAGGGAGATACCCTTTCCAAAACTTGTAAGGACGTAATAACTAGTTTGTGAAAGACCCAGAGAAACACAAAGACACAGACATTTTTGGAATCCCTGCCGGACGCATTTTTTAGGTCTCGAAAAGAGGCTATGTCCGGGTAAAAGAGGACATCTGGTCACCCTATTAAACGATTTAATTGGAAGAGTTCAATTTGCATGAAATGATAGCTGGTTATCTAGCTGATGTTATAGTCTCCTCGATTTAACTCTTAAAATTATAATGGGACAAAGTAGAAACCCTCAGGGTGCTTGTGCAACTTCGTATGAAAGTGTTCACATTCACGAGTTCATATTCATGAGTGCATATTCACACATATTAACACGAGTTCATCACAAACTAGCAGCTGCCAACTGTATGTACCTTACTTATACCTGTGTAAAGAATGCTGATATGAAAAACAACCAGTAGTCAATGTGCAAGCTGCCAATTGAATGGTGATTTAAGATACTCTATTGGGTTTATGTATTTGTAAATCTGACTCTGAAAGAGTCAGTGCCTCACCAGCCACAAAACATCATAGCTGCATCACAGCATTGTTTATTTAGGCCACAGGCCTAGGCCAAAGAAAAGGACTCACTCTGAAGACTTTTTTTCCAAACAGCACTTTGAACAGGTAAGATGTATTCCAAAGAATTTAACATAAAAACATTTGTCTTTCTTTTTGGCAGGTGTGGCTTGGCTACATCTGTTGCTTTTATTGATGCATGCATATATTGTGTCATACATGATGCAAACTATGCATGTTGTATCTGAACTTTGTTACAGTATACTTACAGTATTAATCCAAACAAAATATGGTATGTTTTTCCATTTTGTTCTTGGTTCATTTTCCATTGGTGACAGGAGCCAAAGAATTTGAGAGGCTTGCTGAGAGGGTCTCCAAGCTGGTCCTGGTGTTGCCCCATTCGAATGCAGATGCTGAGAGGGTGTTTTCAGTTGTGGGACTGAACAAAACTAAGACCAGCAATAGCCTGGCATTGGATGGCACCCTGTACTCAATAATGGCCATAAAGATGGCCGACCTGGAGCCCTGTTTGAGATGGGAGCCCCCCTCAGAGGTCATCAAGGCCTCCAAGAAGGCCACAGGCCAGTACAACCTTGCCCACAGATCTTAGAAAATGACTAACCAGCTTCTGATCTACATCTGATACCTAATTTTTTTGTTATTTTTGTCATGTTTTGATCCATTGTATTGCTTAAAAAGGCTACTGTTTAACCACTTTAAGCACTTTTATTGTTTGATGGAACGTGTTTTGGGAGGCTTTGAATAATGAAAAATATTTCTCCCTAACTAATCTTGTGTCATTTTTCGCTGAACATAAATCATTAAGTGCTCTTAAGAATACAATTATTAACAATATAGGTTAGGTTTCAGTTAAGAATTAGTTGAATACCATTGTAATCAAAATGTCAATCAACCTACCTTGGTCAAATCTTAAACACAGGTCTATTAATTAGGCTATATTGTGGTACATAGACAGTCATTGAGGCACGACAATAGTTTTCTGGTTGAATGTTCAGGCCAAGTCTAGAAGGCCCTACAAGTCATGATCAGATGAACATGAATCAGAATAAGTTCAGGTATTGCACATCTTTAGTATACCACCCAAAAATCCACTAGAATGCAGGAAATAACATCTACTTAAACCAAAATGTCCTGGGGGGAACCTTCAGCTATGTCTTTGCTTCACAGAATGTAACCAATATTATCTCCAGTAGGCCGCCCCTATCAACGACTTTGGGCCCCACAAACCACCAGAATGCAGGGCACAACATGGGTACAACGCCAAATTAATTCCAATTCCCTGATATTTGAGCCACCAATGTGTGTGGCTGCGTGCGCGAAAACATTTTGGTCACCCCCGACAAAATCTCACTCCAAGGTTTTTTGTAATGTTGGCAGCTCTGCATTTCAGTTTGATGGCCTGGTAGTGGAGAACTTAGATGTTGACGTACTGGCAGGCACCCCCTTTATGTCCACAAATGACATTTCTGTGCGACCTGCCAAAAGACTAGTTACCTTGGGTGATGGGACAGCATTTCCCTATGGCTCCACTGGTAGCCATCATTACACCAATACTGTCCGTCGCACCATTGTGTTGCGTGCCCATCCCATGTCAACCACAGTATGGCCGGGTGAATTTGTAGAGATTTGTCTCCCACCTGATGCCCCATCTGACTCTGCATATGTCATGGAGCCCTGTCTAAATGCACAACGTGTGCGCAAGTGTGATGTGGCACAGACCTGGCCCCACCCTGGGGTCGTATCCAGCGTCGCAAGGAGGATCTGTACCCCTAACCACACCCAGTACCTGCTCCTTACACCAGCATGCCCATAGGGTCATTCCACGCCAAACGGGACAATTTAAGGAAAATTCCCCACTCGGCCATCTCAGATTTGGCTGAAAAAAATCAAGGTTGTTCATACACTTCTTAATATGAATAGTCCCAAATATTAGCTCTCTACTCCCAATAGTTTTGTCACAATAGGATGTTTTAGGGGGGAGGGGGTGCCAATACTTAAGACGCTTTTTGAGCAGCGTTTTGTGAAGAGCCATTTTCAAATTGCTATTACTAGAAAAGTATTTAAGCTAGCTCCTTCAAACTTTCTAGGCTTAAAATATGATACAATTACTTGAAAAATATAGACTTTCAAGGGTGTGGCTTGGGTATATCATAGTATTCGGGGTGCTTCAATTTGCGCGAAAATGTTACACTATGCTCTGTCGTAGCATCTTTGAAGGACTGTGGAAAGCTCAATGTTTAAGCTAGAGACTTGATATTATACACCTTCCTATGGATGGTCTGTATATTGTATTAAAAAACTGTCCCTATGTGATGAATGGTCTGGAAGATATTAAAGCTTAAAAATGGATGAAAACACATTTTGTGCAATTTTTGGCATGCTATAGCAAAAAAATGACAGCATTTACCAACATGAAACAATTTTTTTTGGAAACATTAGATATTTGTTCTTAACATATCAAAAATGTGTGTTTTTTTCTCAAAATATTTTTTTGAAAATATGGGATTTTTGTACACGCCCAGCATTCAATGGCCCATGGAAGCACATTCAAATGGTAGCAAAAGGTACGTTTATGACACAGAGCTTAAACTGCACAAAATGCTTTATTTGATTAATGTTAAATTGTAAATTGTCACACATTTGGCTTGTAAATCATTCCATGTAAAGTGTGACAATGCCTTCCACTCAACTGTCTTCGATTTTGCTGAAAAAATCATACACCTCTTAATAGGTATAGTCCCAAATATTAGCTCTCTACCCCCAATAGTTTTGTCACAAAATTATGTTTTAGGGGTGATGGGGTGCCTGTACTTTTTTAGCAGCGTTTTCTGTACAGCCATTTTCAAATTGCTATAACTAGAAAAGTATTTTAGCCACCTCCTTCAAACTTTCTAGGCTTAAAATATACCGTGATACCTGATACCATAACTTGAATAATATGGATTTCCAAGGGTGTGGCTTGGGTGATCATAGTATTTGGGGTGCTTGAATTTGCTCGGAATATTTACTCTACGCTCTGTTGCAGCATCTTTGAAGGCCTGTGGAAAGCTCAATGTTAAAGCTAGAGACTTGATATGATACACAGATTTTATACACAAACGCAGTTTAAGCTCTGTGTCATAAACGTACCTTTTGCGGCTGCTTTTCCCTTTACTGGTACGTAGCTGCCTGCTCGGCTGGCTGTAGCTATTTTAGGTGGCTTTGTTTTTATTCGTGTTACTTGCCCTCATTAGGCTGCTTGGTGATTTTGGCAATACATTCCACTTCAAGTGAAGTTCCGGTTGATCCCTGGCTGCGGTAGATCACTCTTTTAACCTTTGCTTTATCGTGGTCTAAATACAGATGCATTTAATATATGCCTCCGGTATTTTATGCTTCCCGCAGATTGTCGGCTGACGGCAAGAAATTAGGGCTGCCTTCCGTCACCAGCTGCTGTTTTGTTTCTACTTAAAGTTCCTTTTTGTTATATGTTTGTCCATTGATTACTGACCATTGTTGCACTGCGTGCGTGCTGCCAGCTCATGGTAACCTGCGGGTGTGCGTGCGGGTGTTGAGGAGTGTCGGTGAGGATTATTTTGCTTTCCTTTTAAATGTTTGTAAGTCTCCATTGTCTGCATGTTTTGTTGTTCATTTCCTTGTCCTCTCTGCCTTCTGTAAAACCCCACCAGTGGCGAACTTACCCCTGTGACTGGGCACATAACACTGGCTATTTGTTATTTGCAGTGCTCTAATTTTAAGGTGCTTGTAGTGCCCATTTGGGGTGTATTGTTTTGCTGTGCTTGACTGTGTGCTACTTCACATTCCTTTACTGCCCAATCAGTCCGACGGGGTGGGACGTCTGTTGGTCTCCAGAGGCTTGATTTGTGTACTAGTTGAACGTGTGTGTGTGTGTGTGTGTGTGTGTGTGTGTGTTATTTTGTGTTTGTTTTCTGGTTGTCCTTTTTGTTGCAGGAGTTGGGTACTGTCAGCAGGGAGGCCTTGGCACCTGGTGGTGGGTATCCGCATGTGTGTCTGACTATCTTTGCAGTGTAGGGTCACCCGGGTGTGCAGTGCCGTGTGTTCATGTGTGGTCCCTTGGACCCCCCTCCTAGACAGATTTCCCCCCTCTGGTAAGCCCCTCTCCTGCCTATGTTTTGTGGTGTCTATCATGTCATTGTGTGTGTGATGACCAGTGGAGAACTTTTCCCGTAGATAAAAGAAAACCCCATGTAACCTAATTTATGCAATAAAGAAATATGTTATTTTTGTAATAGAATCCTGTCTCTGCTTCATCCTTGCACGAACATGTGTGCTGTGTATGCATATGCCACTGAATGCTCATGTGCATTGAGGACTTTCAGTTAGCAGTGGTCTAATTCTAGTTCCTAAGGGGAGCATAACTCCTCTGGGTGGCGTAGTCGACAAGTGAAACTCTGATAATTCACTGGCCCCTCTACACCTGGATCAGAGACGGCTCTTGAAGAACTCATGTGCCGCGTGCTAGGAGATCTACTTGAAGCAGGTGTCGTGGCAAAGCTTGCTGGCGATTTATACTGTGGCGGCAACTCCCCAGAAGAGCTGTTGAAAAACTGGTCTTCGGTTCTACATGCGCTCAGGCGCTGCAATTCAGCATCTAAGACTGTCATTAACCCTCGCTCCACGACTGTATTGGGGTGGGTGTGGTCCCAGGTTAAGCTTCAGCCTAGTCCCCATAGAGTGTCCACACTAGCTGCTTGTGATCCTCAGAAAACTGTGGGAGGCATGAAGTCCTTCATCGGTGCCGTCAAAGTAATGGCCCGTGTGATTCAACACTGCTCTGCCCTCCTTGCCCCTCTGGACGATGCCATAGCAGGGAAGGCTTCACAGGAGAAGATCACATAGACTGACGAACTGCACTGCACCTTCAATAAGGTGAAAGAGTCACTCTCCTCGAGCCGTTCAGTCACTCTGCCGCGTCCAGATGACTAGTTATGGATTGTCTCTGATGGCGCTGTGAGGAGACCTGGCGTAGCTGCTACCCTGTATGTAATGCGCAACAATGAACTTGCTCTAGCTTCTTCAGCGCCAAATTGCGTAACCACCAGTTGACGTGGCTGCCCTGCGAGGTGGATGCCCTCGCTATTGCAGCGGCTGTCAAACACTTTGGCCCGTACATTATCCAGTCATCACACAGAGCATGTGTCCTGACAGACAGCAAGCCATGCGTACAAGCCTATGAGAAGTTGTGCAGGGGTGCGTTCTCTGCGAGTACCAGAGTGTCTCCATTCCTCTCTACGGCAAGCAGATTTCGCCCCCTAGATGGCCCTTTTGCCGTGATCCGGATAGATCCGGCCCCTGCCTTTAAGGCCCTGGTTGCTGACTCTCTTCTTGCTCAACACAGGATTTCATTAGAGCTAGGGCGAGCCAAGAACCCCAATAAAAACCCTGTCGCAGAAAAGGCTGTGCAGGAGTTGGAGGAGGAACTGCTCAGGCAGCAGCCCTGTGGTGGTCCAGTATCAGCGAGGTTCCTAGCCGTAGCAACTGCTTGCCTAAACTCCAGAATCCTTTCATGCGGCCTGTCCGCCCGAGAGATGTGGACACAGAGAGACCAGTTCACCTGCACTCAGTTGCCTCTGGCTGATGAGGAGCTTATACGGAATCATCCTTATAGTGAGAAATCTAAAGCCCCTTGGGGGAAGACCCTAGTCCCCACTTCAATCGAGGTTGGTGATCTTGTCTACCTACACGTGGATCGCAACAAATCATGCAGCCGCGTTGCTGTCGAGGGCCTTTTGTGTCAAGACAAGTGACTGCTACAAAGTCCCAGCCACCTGCCCTGATGCCAGCCGTGTCACCAGCTACGACAACGCATCGGATGACGACAACATGATGTCTCCAACTATGCCTCAGGTGGTATTTTCCCTTGATCCCCCCTCCACCCCAACCCCCCCCCCGAAATAGCATCGGTGCCCACTCCAATGGGTCAACACCCCTACTCCAGGAGGCTCCACAGTCTACACAAGCTGACCCAGACGTTGCGCCCCCCTCACCAAGGCGCTCCACCAGGCAGCGTCGCCAGTCCTCTCGTCTGAGGGTCATTCCACGCCAAACGGGACAATTAAGGAAAAATTCCCCACTCGACCATCTCAGATTTGGCTGAAAGAATTCAAGGTTGTTCATACACTTCTTAATATGAATAGTCCCAAATATTAGCTCTCTACTCCCAATAGTTTTTTCACAATAGGATGTTTTAGGGGGGAGGGGGTGCCAATACTTAAGACGCTTTTTGAGCAGCGTTTTGTGAAGAGCCATTTTCAAATTGCTATTACTAGAAAAGCATTTAAGCTAGCTCCTTCAAACTTTCTAGGCTTAAAATATGATACAATTACTTGAAGATTATGGACTCCCAAGGGTGTGGCTTGGGTATATCATAGTATTCGGGGTGCTTGAATTTGCGCGGAAATTTTACACTATGCTCTGTCGTAGCATCTTTGAAGGACTGTGGAAAGCTCAATGTTTAAGCTAGAGACTTGATATTATACACAGACCTTCCTATGTATGCTTCGTATGTTGTATTAAAAAAACTTCCTTATGTGATGAATGGTCTGGAAGATATTAAAGCTTGAAAATGGATGAAAACCCATTTTGTGCCATTTTTGGCATCTTATCTTATCTTAATCCTCTTCGTCCCTAATGGGACATAAGGCTTTCGACGATCTGCCTCCATCTGGACCTGTCTTGTGCCGCATGCTGTGCCTCGCCCCAGGTTAGGTTCATCTCCTTCAGCTCCGCTGTCACAGTTCGCCGCCAGGTGTTCTTGTGCCGGCCTTGCTTCCTTTTCCCAGGTGGAGTCCATCGTAGGGCGATCTTGGGGATGCGGTCCTGGTCCATCCTGAGAACGTGTCCGAGCCATTTGAATCGGCAGCGTTTGATCTCTAGCACCACACTGTTGCACTTAGTCTTCTTGTATAGATGTGCATTGGATATTTTCTCAGGCCAGAAGATTCGACAGAGTTTCCTGAGGCATCCATTATGGAAGGCTTCGACTTTTTTCATGTCGTGAGATGTTACTCGCCAGCACTCCAAGCCGTACAACAACACAGATTTTACGTTACTGTTGTAGAGTCGGACCTTTGTTCTTAAGCTGTATTGCTTAGACTTCCAGATGGAGTGTAGCCTAGCAAAAGCACCCTGTGCCTTTCCGAGTCTTGCTCTAATATCTTTTTGTGCAGAGTTGTCTTTGCTGACGAGGCTTCCCAAGTATGTAAATTCCTCAGCATAGTCAAGAGCGTGCCCGTTCACTGTGATTGGTGCATCTGGGGTGGCATTGATGCACATCAATTTGTTCAGTCTGTCAGTTTTCTCCTGCAGGTGAATGTGCTTTGGTGCAAGGACAGCAAGATCATCGGCAAAATCTAGGTCTTCAAGTTGGGAGAACAAAGTCCACTGGATACCCCTGGGTCTGTCAATTGTATTCCACATGACCCAGTCTATGGCAATCAGGAAGAGAATGGGGGAAATAGTTTTTGGCATGCTATAGCAAAAAAATGACAGCATTTACCAACATGAAACAATTTTTTTTGGAAGGATTAGATATTTGTTCTTAACATATAAAAAATTTGTGATGGTGTTCTGCCTCATTTTCTCAAAATATTTTTTTGAAAATATGGGATTTTTGTACACGCCCAGCATTCAATGGCCTATGGAAGCATATTCAAATGGTAGCAAAAGGTAAGTTTATGACACAGAGCTTAAACTGCACAAAATGCTTTATTTGATTAATGTTAAATTGTAAATTGTCACACATTTGACTTGTAAATCATTCCATGTAAAGTGTGACAATGGCTCCCACTCAACTGTCTCAGATTTGGCTGAAAAAATTCATACACTTCTTAATAGGTATAGTCCCAAATATTAGCTCTCTACTCCCAATAGTTTTGTCACAAAATTATGTTTTAGGGGTGATGGGGTGCCTGTACTGTTTTAGCAGCGTTTTCTGTACAGCCATTTTCAAATTGATATAACTAGAAATGTATTTTAGCTACCTCCTTCAAACGTTCTAGGCTTAAAGTCTGATACCATAACTTGAATAATATGGATTTCCAAGGGTGTGGCTTGGGTGATCATAGTATTTGGGGTGCTTGAATTTGCTCGGAATTTTTACTCTACGCTCTGTTGCAGCATCTTTGAAGGCCTGTGGAAAGCTCAATGTTAAAGCTAAAGACATGATATGATACACAGATTTTATACACAAACGCAGTTTAAGCTCTGTGTCATAAACTTACCTTTTGCTACCATTTGAATGTGCTTCCATTGTGTGCAGGCCATTGAATGCTGGGCGTGTACAAAAATCCCATATTTTCAAAAAAATATTTTGAGAAAACGAGGCAGAACACCATGGCAAATTATTTATATGTTAAGAACAAATATCTAATCTTTCCAAAAAAAATTGTTTCATGTTGGTAAATGCTGTCATTTTTTTGCTATAGCATGCCAAAAATAGCACAAAATGGGTTTTCATCCATTTTCAAGCTTTAATATCTTCCAGCCCATTCATCACAGTTTTTTAATACAACATACGAAGCATACATAGGAAGGTCTGTGTATAATATCAAGTCTCCAGCTTTAACATTGAGCTTTCCACAGGTATTCAAAGATGCTGCAACAAAGCGTAAAGTAAAATTTTCGCGCAAATTCAAGCACCCCGAATACTATGATATACCCAAGCCACACCCTTGGGATCTTCTTCAAGTAATGGTATCTCATTTTAAGCCTAGAAAGTTTGAAGGAGCTAGCTTAAATACTTTTCTAGTAATAGCAATTTGAAAATGGCTCTTCAGAAAACCCTGCTCAAAAAGCGTCTCAAGTACAGGCACCCCCTCCCCCCTAAAACATCTTTTTGTGACAAAACTATTGGGAGTAGAGAGCTAATATTTTGGACTATACCTATTAAGAAGTGTATGAACAACCTTGATTTTTTTCAGCCAAATCTGAGACGGTCGAGTGGGAGCCATTGTCCCGTTTGGCGTGGAATGACCCCTGAGTGACTTGTGATGGACTCTTTGCGTATCCCTTTTCATATACCTTACTTCACTGCTTATTCCTAACTACTGGCGCAACGTCTATCCTACTGTACATCTACTACGTATCTACGTCATGTAAACAAATTGATAATGTATATATATTTAGTAAAATTGTCTACCATGGATACAATCAACGTTTTGTTGCCAATGAGAAATTATGAAAAAAAAGAAAAAATATCATTGATCGCCGCGCCCCCCCTCCGCTACTGAGGCTCCTAGTTACTAGTACACTCAGCTATCAGGGAATAGAGGTATAATATTTAGTTGCATATGTTTTTTGAGTCTGCTAGCAGTTGCTAATTCGGGCGAAATTCGGTTTACGGTTGGCTAATCTGTGGCTAATTGGCCTTTCCTAACAGTTTGGTGAACTGTTCTACCTTGTGCTTACATTGACTACGCTATGGCTAAGAGTCCTTTCCTATTTGTCATGTTGAACTGTGGTTAATTAAACTATCTTCACACCAGCATCTGTTTTCCTATCCACCAAGTGGCCCATGGAAAAGCATCACAGGAGTGAAAGACGAGAGGCGCGCCACCAGACTGGGCAGGGCAACTTCCATGCCGGGTTTGGCATTGTTGTCGCTCTGCCCCCAGGCCCACCCAAGTAGGACAGGGGCAGAGCGGGTGTGTACGTGCTAAGTATTTGTTTTCAGTTAAGGTTAGGCTTAGTAATTATAATAATGGTATAATTATAATAATAATAATTGTCAGACTTTAATCGCACAAGCGCTGCAACACACACGTGAATACATGGAGGCGACACAGGACACACACACACACACACACACACACAAGCACACGCAGGCCTGAGGTTCTGAATTTAGCCTCTGCTTTTTCCTATCTCGGACTGTCCTTCCTCCAGGACCCCAGGAGCAGTGGGCAGCTTTTTTGTAATCGCCCGGGGACCAGGTGAGGTGAAGCGTCTGTCTTGGTCAGGGACGGACGAAGAGTGTTCTGTTCTTTTGCATGTTTTTTCTGTTGTGGTTCTAAGTGGAGGAAACCCTTTGTGAACACGGGGAAACATGCAAACGAATAAATTAAGCTCTAATATCATGATAAGGTTAACAGCGGTTTGTTACAAACAAAGAAATACAGATTAATAAACAGATAAATGTTACAGTGAGTGATAAGTGAGATCAAAGAGGTATGTCTTAAGCGCATGTTTAAAGGTTTCCACCGTTTCAGCAATTATTAGGTATTCTGGCAGAGTATTCCAAAGGCTGGGGGCATAGAAACTAAAACCTGCTTTCCCATGTCTCTTTGTCCTGGCTTGTGGAACTGTTAAGAGTTCAGTGCCAGAGGACCTCAGGGATCTACTGGGTGTGTACCTTGAGAACATGTCTGTTATATATTCAGGTGCATGACTATGGAGTGATTTATAGACTAGTAAGAGACTCTTGAAATCTATTCTGAAACTAACAGGTAACGAGTGCAGTGATTTTTATTCTGGTGTGATGTGTGCTCTCCGTCTTGTTTGAGTGAGGACTCGCGCTGCTGCATTCTGTTTTGTTTGTAGTTGACTAATGGCTTTTTTTGGTAGACCAGACAAAAGAGAGTTACAGTAGACTGCCCCTAGCCTTTTTCATGAAACATTTAAAGCTCAAAGCTGCCACTGGGTAAATTTGTGTTGCACACCTGCTATAAAACGGGCCTACACTGAGGATCAGGGTATGTCAGATGTGTACCCCCATTGCTGAGTACAATCAAACGCAGCTCTCTGTCTGAACCAATAAGGTAAGATCAAGTTTTGTTTTATTTTATGGTGACTTTATCACACTCCTTGGTGGAAAAGAAGAATTATACAGACATTGATTTGCTTAGATTTCATATCCTTAGTTAATTTGATTTTAAAAGGGGCTGCCCCTAGCCTTTTTCTGTCAGATGGACACTGTGACGGGTGGGATGGGAAAGGTAGTTCTTACAAAGGCAATGGAATACAAGCAGTCTGCTAGTCAAATGATGTCCAGAACAGTCAGTGTGTATGTATGGCTTCTCCTGTTCCAGAGTGTGTGTGTGGCTAACTCCTGTTGATGAGTGTGTGTATGGCTAACTTTGGAATATAACTTTTGTATTAAATAGGACAAGAATGCCCTGGTCTAGGTCAGGTGTAATGTTATCAAGATAGTTTAATGTAACAAATATTGTAAATATCATGGAACATAGATTTTTCCTGAATAAATGTATCGTGCTTGAATGTTCAATGTTTTCCTTTCTCAGATGAGGTCCTACCTGTGTGTAGCTCTCACTGTTCTGGTCCTGGCCGCAGACCACACCCTTGCTGACAAGAATCACGTCCTTCCATTCACCTTCTATGACAACTCCAACCTTGAGTGGCAGTGGTTTTCCGGGTCTCTGCCTGAAAAGGCAGTGGGCATCTTGAACTACAACACCAAGCGGTGGGATTATGTGTGCAGAACATATGATGGCTGTGAGCCCGGATACTACCACAAAGGATCTGGTCCTTATTGCTTTTTCGCGACCTACCCTAGACTTAGCATAGCCGTGAGTTTTTACGTCCTCGTAAACAAAGATGGATTTGAATTTCTGGAGTGGAAATGGGGGTCCCATGGGTCGGTTCCGAAAAACTCAGTCAGAACATGTTCATGTTCAACGAAGGATTATGTTGGAAAAAACAAGTATGGTTTAGGATTGGTTCATTCTGGAGATTCATTCTATTTACCTTGGTTTAAATCAAGGCGTGGTGATAAATTCGTTGGGTACACTGAATGGTACAGAGAATCCTACGAAGTTTTGACAATAAATGCTGATGGATATAAGCAGGTTATCAAATATTTTAAGTATGACCTTGGTCGAATTAGAATCATAAAAACTCCCCCATTCGCTGTTAATGAACGCACTGTAACCAACAAAGGCTGCAATGAGATGTCAATGACTGTCAATCTATACTCAACCCAAACAAAAACAAACACCTGGAAATTCTCTTACTCCATGAAACTTGCAACCAGCACCACTGTTACCGCAGGGATACCTATAATAGTCGAGGCCAGTGTCCACACCATTGGTGTGGAGGAGTCTTTTCAGACGAGTCAGAGAACATCCATGACAACGTATAAACCTCTAAACAATATCGTCCAGAGGGATTTTACTGTTCCCCCAAACATGAAGTGCACTGTTAAGATGCAAGGCAGGACATTCACATCAGACATACCCTTTGAGGCTCGCCTTGGCCGTACCTACAGCAATGGTGAGACAAAGTGGACCACCATCAGCGGTACTTATAAAGGAGTTCAGGTGGCTGATCATAGCGCTGTCATAGATCGCTGTGAGCCTCTGGCCGACCCCTTGCCTTGTGGGGAATAGGTCATTACCTCCTCATGTTAATAAGCCGCTGCCCAATCAATGCAGTGCCATCTTCCAGTACACTAGCAGGGGAACAAAATGAAGCACAGAGCCTTGAGAGTGATCTCAAAGTCCAGTTTGTTGGGGTTTTATTAGGACATGCAGGGGATGCTTTCTTGCTTTAGTGTTGTATGACTGAAGGTCAGTCATTCACCAAAATCACATTTACATTGATTCATTTAAGCAGACACTTTTCTCCACAGTGACTTACAGTACAGATATGCATCTTTAATTATTATGCGTGCTAGGTGGGAATCAAATCCACACCTTGCTCTACCAATCACATCACTATGTGCCCAGGAGTTGGAGGGCCCAGGAGGCATTCATGTTCAGGGGCCATTGATTTCATGATCCATCCATGCTCATTGTCTCACTTTGTGTGGCGGTTATATTAGGTATGACTATGGAACATGTCTAGTTCAATATTGGCATGGATGGTCTAACAGAATGAATAGACCTGATAGATCCGAGGCCTGCTGATCTTGTGTCAAATGCAGAAATGTTGTACAGCTTGGCCCAACCTCAAGCTCCACATTAGATAACCATGACAACACAACCCTTCACTGTAAAGCTTTAGTTGATGCTTCTTGCTCTGTTTTCTTGTCATTGAGAAATATTTGCTTTCTCCCTTTTCTATGAATAAAAGCACAGCTGTAACACAGTTCTTGGTAGTCTGTCATCACTGAAAAAAGCCTACTTACACTATGGTGAACTTGACATGGTATCAGGAGAGTGATTGAATGATAACAAGCAAGAAGGGTTTTGAAGTAAGTGAATTATGTTTCTATGTAACCTTTATGATAGGTTGTTGGTTAAACTATCTTTTAACTACATTTTAAACCACTATGGTCTAACAGAGTGTAGAGGGGCCAGGGAATGATCAGAGTTTCACTTGTCGACTACGCCACCCAGAGGAGTTATGCTCCCCTTAGGAACTAGAATTAGACCACTGCTAACTGAAAGTCCTCAACGCACATGAGCATTCAGTGGCATATGCATACACAGCACACAGGTTCGTGCAAGGATGAAGCAGAGACAGGATTCTATTACAAAAATAACATATTTCTTTATTGCATAAATTAGGTTACATGGGGTTTTCTTTTATCTACGGGAAAAGTTCTCCACTGGTCATCACACACACAATGACATGATAGACACCACAAAACATAGAAAGGAGAGGGGCTTACCAGAGGGGGGCAATCTGTCTAGGAGGGGGGTCCAAGGGACCACACGTGAACACACTGCACACCCGGGTGACCCTACACTGCAAAGATAGTCAGACACACATGCGGATACCCACCACCAGGTGCCAAGGCTTCCCTGCTGACAGTACCCAACTCCTGCAACGAAAAGGACAACCAGAAAACAAACACACACACGTTCAACTAGTACACAAATCAAGCCTCTGGAGACCAACAGACGTCCCACCCCGTCGGACTGATTGGGCAGTAAAGGAATGTGAAGTAGCACACAGTCAAGCACAGCAAAACAATACACCCCAAATGGGCACTACAAGCACCTTAAAATAAGAGCACTGCAAATAACAAATAGCCAGTGTTATGTGCCCAGTCACAGGGGTAAGTTCGCCACTGGTGGGGTTTTACAGAAGGCAGAGAGGACAAGGAAACGAACAACAAAACATGCAGACAATGGAGACTTACAAACATTTAAAAGGAAAGCAAAATAATCCTCACCGACACTCCTCAACACCTGCACGCACACCTGCAGGTTACCATGAGCTGGCAGCACGCACGCAGTGCAACAATGGTCAGTAATCAATGGACAAACATATAACAAAAAGGAACTTTAAGTAGAAACAAAACAGCAGCTGGTGACGGAAGGCAGCCTCAATTTCTTGCCGTCAGCCGACAATCTGCGGGAAGCATAAAATACCAGAGGCATATATTAAATGCATCTGTATTTAGACCACGATAAAGCACAGGTTAAAAGAGTGACCTACCACAGCCAGGGATTAACCGGAACTTCACGTGAAGTGGAATGTACTGCCGAAACCACCAAACAGCCAAATGAGAGCAAGTAACACGAATAAAAACAAAGCCACCTAACATAGCTACAGCCAGCCGAGCAGGCAGCTACGTACCAGTAAAGGGAAAAGCAGCCGCACAGCCTTGGGCTTGCAACGCTCGTGGTTGCCCACGACGGAAAATGCCACGATAAAAGAATCAACGGACACAAATAGATGATCCAAAATCAGTCCTGCCGCTTACTTGGCTATCACCAGCGCAGTGCTTTTAAAGAAGTTCCGACACTGATAATTGATGCATCAGCGTTGCATTGAGTGACGTCAGTCAGGTGTAGCACAAGACAGCTCGGGCTTAAAGGTACAGGCACCTTCATTCCAACCCACTACAAGAGCACTGAAGTAGCTCAGAGAGTGTGTACTTTTGTTCACTATTTGTGTGGAGCCTAATAACCTTGCCTTGCACTCTGAGACGGGCTGGGAAACACTTGTGTCTGTAGAAAGGGACAGGCACACCAAGAGGAGCAGTGGACAGACAGGCCATCACACAGACAGGACCATCACACAGACAGGCCCATCACACAGACAGGCCCATCACACAGACAGAAAGGCCCATCACACAGACAGGACCATCACACAGACAGAAAGGCCCATCACACAGACAGGACCATCACACAGACAGACCCGTCACACTGTCAGGGAAAAGACCCTAAACTGTTAGTTAGTAGATTAAAGACACCACGACCATAGAAGTGAACTGGACTTGTTTACGCCAGGCCCTCGGCGGAGGGTGCCGCTTAACCAAGCCCTCCCTGTCGTCTCCTGCTCAAACAGCCAGTTTTATTGAACACAATGTTTACACAGTATGGCAGTCAAGAAATGGGAGTGCCGTTAGCTACATTTTACTTCTGCCCAGCAACAAGACATTTCACAACCCCCAATTCCTTCTTATCTTATGTAAACATATACGTGAGGTATCCACATTCTTGGCTCTGCTAAGTGGCTTCCAAAGTCCGACCTATATGGAGAAGGCAGGGCACACAGCATTTTGGAACAAGCCTTATAACAAAAAACATTCATGATAAAATATACTAATACTTTCTTTAACACACACAGATAGGCCCATCACACAGACAGGCCCATCACACAGACAGACAGGCCCATCACACAGACAGGCCCATCACACAGACAGGCCCATCACACAGTGCTATCTCGAGATACGACTCTGGTTTTGATGTTGGTGTTTTGCTGGCAATTTTGCATTCAACTCTGCCGGATTCATAGCTTCCTTTCTGTATGCATGCATGTATGCATGTATGTCTGTGTGTGTTTGTGTGTGTTGAGCAGTAGCTTTGTGTTTATGTGTGTTGAGCAGTAGCTGTGTGTTTGTATGTGTTGAGTAGCAGCTGTGAGTGTGTGTGTGTGTGTGTGTGTGTGTGTGTGTGTGTTTGTGTTTGTATGTTATGAGCAGCAGCTGTGTGTTTGTCTGTGTGTGTTTGTGCTTGTGTGTGTATGTGTTTTTTTGTGTTTGTGTGTGTATGTGTGTGTGTGTGTTGAGCAGCAGCATGGTGGGGTATCAAGACACCTGGTGGGGTATCAAGACACCTGGTGGGGTATCAAGACACCTGGTGGGGTATCAAGACGTGACCTGGTGGGGTATCAAGAGACCTGGTGAGGTATCAAGAGACCTGGTGGGGTATCAAGACGTGACCATGCTGGTGCCACATACAGTGTCTGTGCTGCTGTTGGAACAAAAGACCTCACAACTCTCACCAGCCAGGTGCTTAAGGGATCACATGATTCTGTGAGGTCTACACACTATCAAGGTACAGCAATGTAATGTGTTGAGTGCTGATTCTGTGAGGACTACACACCATCAAGGTACAGCAATGTAATGTGTTGAGTGCTGATTCTGTGAGGTTTACACACCATCAAGGTACAGCAATTTTACTCTGCTCCCTACAGAAGAGGATGGAGAACCACATGATTGTGCAGAGGTGGTTAACACGGCCTGCACACCCCGGGGGGATCTGCAAGGTACCCCCCTTAGTAACCCTGATGTGGTTCTCTATGTAGATGGTTCTGCATGAAGGGATCCAAGAAATGCGGGACGCTGGGTCTTACAGGCCTTTGGCCGCCACGTGTACTGAAACGGCAGGATACGCAGGGCAGAACCAGTGTACGTTAGTCTGCCCAGCGGGAGGAATAGGAGAGGAGAGGGAGAGCGCATGTTGTACTGTGAAGGAGAGCCATTACAGATTCTGGGTACAACATGCAGCGCGTGTTGCGGCTGTCACCAGCTAGTTGTGCGTTGTTGTTGTAACCTGCTGCTTAGGAATTATAGTTGGGCAGTTGTTGCATTGGTTAGGTTAGGTTGTTGGATATAACTACTTGCATGTGACAGTGAGAGGATTGGCTGGTGTGGGAAATAGAAATAGAAAAAGCCTTTATCGTCATTGTATTTGCATACAACGGAATCCCCAACCAATAGCATAATGATTTAAACATCTTTTCCTGTGCATAACTAATGTTGTAAAAATTAACAAAGCTTCCTGCCTTGGCAGTAATTGTGTTGGCTAATAAATATAAATGACAAATAAATGACATTGACAGCTATGAGGAAATGTTCCTGGTCAACTTTGCGGTACATGATTTGACTTCATTAATCAAATATTAAGGCACAATAGTGACACACCCTCGGACACAGCGGGAAATCCCCCAATGATGTATTGTCTCAAGGTTTACAAGGAAACAATCACAGAAAGGCTAATCAGTAAGCATTGTTCCTGTCTCTGCCTGTTTCCTTGTGCTGTAGTGTCCAAATGTCTTGTTTCTCACTTTAGGCCCCATGCACATGAAGTCTAGTTTGCCTGAACCCGGATTCATTTTTCACACATATCCACTTTTTAATCGCGTGCACATGAACCCAGCGAATCCGATTGAATCCGCTGTAGTACATCCCCCACGCCTGTTGGTGGCGCTTTAACAGTGCTACAGACAACTGAAGAAAACGGAGAAGAAGACAGGAGCATGCTAATAAAGTGACTGTCGGTAGGAAAACTGTATGATCAGGGAAAGTGTATTAAAACCGGATGTCGTCACTTTAAGCCGGTCTCTGGTTGGATAAAGCTTTTCAGCAGAAATGGACAAGGACCTTTACTTTTTAGTTGAGAAGTTGTGTTGATCGCCTGGCATGCAAACGATCGGTTTTCTTTAAATTATTATTATTTTTGTGAAGTTATACGGCTTATGTGAATAAAGCTATCTACACAACTTTTTATATGTCTACATTGACTCGTTTAGTTGTTCATGTGGTACACGTAGGTCTTAACTGAAGCTAACGCTTAGACCAACAATCCATTGGAACACATAGTAGCTAGCTAGCCTCGCTGCTAATAAGTCTAACGTTAGCATGCTGATATGAATAGACCCATTATAGTCAGGTGGCTTAATGCTCAATTGACTTGTTAACCGAACTTTTACGAAGTCATACAACTAAACACACAAGTGACTTGTTAACCGAACTTTTACGAAGCTATATGACCAAACACAAAGCTAGCACTGTTAATTCCGCTATAGCTAGCCAGGTCAATTAGCTCGCCTAAGATACTGCAATTTAAGCTAACCAATTACCTCATTTCCCCCAAAACCCATCGATTACATGTGTTTGTGATGTGTAACATATATCCTTAATCAGTCATTCAAGTTATTAACGTTTATTTACCGCTAGCGATTACACGACACAAGGGTAATTCAATCGCTATTAATGTTGAACTTGAACTTCAACAACGTCACACAATATTAAAAGTCAGGCATCGGCTTGGTTCCTACAGAATAAATCAAAGGTCCTTGTCCATTTCTGCTGAAAAGCTTTATCCAACCAGAGACCGGCTTAAAGTGACGACATCCGGTTTTAATACACTTTCCCTGATCATACAGTTTTCCTACCGACAGTGACATATGACAGTAGTCGAGCTCCAACTAGCAACGTTTAGCCTAGCCGCATAGCCTACATTTAATCTGCACAGTAACACATTATGGTGGTTTATAAAATCAGTGGTCAGAGCAGACTGTAGGTTAAGCGAAAAATAATTATATTTGTTATTGATAATAAAGAGTTTAGAACAGTGCAACAAAGCAATGTGCAACATGACATGTCTGAGTTGTTTAAATGCCTGTGCTTTATGGAGAGGCTGAGCTTGAGCACGAGAGACCACAATGCAAGTGCTGTGGATCCTGGATGTTTCATGGTTTACAATTGCTTCCAATTTCATGGTTTTATTACTAACAACAAATGTAGGCTATTGTTGAGGGCTTTGTCCTTCACGACAAGGTGTTAGGTGTTTAGCAGTTGTGGGCTATAGGCAGCGCATGTTGTACTGTGAAGGAGTTGCAGTGGTCACCAGTCAGTTGTGCGTTGTTGTTGTTGTATCCTGCTGCTCAGGAATTATAGTTGGGCAGTTGTTGCATTGGTTAGGTTGTTGTGGGTATGAGTACTTGCATGTGACAGTGAGATCTTGGCCGCTGAGGGAAATCACCAACCAATAGCATTTAACATCTTTTTCTGTGCATAATGTAAGGACCAATGTTCCCAAACCAATGGCGGAACTGGTGTGTCCGAAGGTTTCATCGTGTTCGTCTCTCTGCGCTTTGCTGAAATATCATATTTTATTAAAGGACCCTGTCTTGGTGCAAACATAATTAATCTGACTCCACTCAATTAGAAACTGCATGTGACAGTGAGAGGCTTGGCCGCTGAGGGAAATCCCCAACCAGTAGCATGAACAATGACATGTTCCTGGTCGACTTTGTGGTACATGAAATGACTATTAATCATCAACATTAAAGCACAAAACAGCCACTGAGTAAATTTGTGTTGCACACCTGCTATAAAAGGGGCCTACACTCTGCACTACATCAGATTTGAACCCCCATTGCTGAGTACGATCAAACACGGCTCTCTGTGTGAACCAATAAGGTAAGACCTTGTTTTATTTTATGGTGATTTTATCACACTCCTTGGTGGAAAAGATTATACAGAAATTCATTCACTTAGTTTTCATATCCTTATTTTAACTTCAAGTGTGGCTGCTGTTAGGTGAAAATTCACACTCAAGTTTATCTCTGACTCCGGAGTTGTGTTTAAGTATCCTTTTATTCAACAAGCTTGTCAGGCTCACTCACAACTTGGCAGATGAGAGTGAAGCAAAGTTAACAAGTTTTATATAGGTTGAAGTTAGCCTGTTCTGACGCCAATGCACTATTTCAGCAGAGATAACCACATGGTGGGTTTCCCACGTCTGAGGTCATCTTACTATGATTTTGCAACGTAATTCATCAGCAAGACTGAAAAGGACTACTAGGGATATTGCTTTGGGATATAACTTTTAGATTCAATAGGACAAGAATGCTCTGGTCTGGGCTGATCAGGTGTAATATTATTAAGATAGTTTGCTAGTCCTTAGGAAGTTGTGTGGCCATAAAATTGAACAATAAAGGTAGCCTATCATTTAATGTCACAAACATTGTAGATAGACAGATAGATAGATGGATACTTTATTAATCCCGAGGGAAATTTAGGAGATGTCATGGAACATAGATTTTCCCTGAATAAATGTATCATGATTGAATGTTCAATGTTTTCCTTTCTCAGATGAGGTCCTACCTGTGTGTAGCTCTTACTGTTCTGGTCCTGGCCGCGGACCACACCCTTGCTAGTGACACACCTTCGGACACAGCGGGGACCCCCCCAATGATGTATTGTCTTAAGGAAAAAATCACAGAAAGGCTAATCAGTAAGCATTGTTTCCGTCTCTGCCTGTTTCCTTGTGCTGTAGTGTCCAAATGTCTCTGCCTGTTTCCTTGTTCTGTAGTGTCCAAATGTCTTGTTTCTCACTTTAGTGTCCAAATGTCTCTCTCAGACCAAAACAAAACCAAGCTAATCAAATGCTAATAACTCAGTACCTCAACACAGGGCAATCACTATAGCAAGTGCTTTGCACATTATTGGGATACAATAATGGATTTATGCACAAAAAATAATGAATAGTGAACATACAAACTGGTGATAGGACTGGATACTAATATGTCTTGCTGGAGAGTACTGTTCAGTTGTAGACTTTGCTAAGTGTATTTTTTCCTGGATCCTGACGCATGGTTCTGACTCTGTCGGTACACAGAGCAGATTGCTGACCTTTGACCTTTGTGATTTTGTGCTTTCCTCCTAGCAAACCTTCCTGAAGAACCTGCCCCTTCAGCTCAGAATAAGACCACTGTATTTGTTGATTTCAATAAGGCTAAAACTTCCAATAATGTCTTCCCTCCATTCACCTTCCATGACAACCCCAACCTTGAGTGGCAGTGGTTTAACGGGTCTCTGCCCAATGGAACAGTGGGCGTCTGGAGCGGCTACACCCAGCGGTACGATTACGTGTGCAGAACATCTGCTAGCTGTGAGACCGGATTCTACCACAGTGGATATGGCGATTATTGCTTCTACGCAAACTACCCTGACTTGGGGTCCACCAATGATTTTTATGTCCTCGTAAACAAAGATGAATTTGTATATCTGGAGTGGAAATGGGATTCTTCTGGGTCTGTTCCAGAAAACTCAGTCAGAGCATGTCTTACATCAGATAAGGATTACTATGTTGGGAAAAAAAAATATGGTTTAGGATCACTTCATTCTGGAGATTCATTCTATTTACCTTGGTTACAGTATTTTATTTCTCATGGTAATTTCCGTGGGTACACTACATGGTACAGACAATCCTACCAGGCTTTGACAATAAATGCTGATGGATATAAGCAGGAGATCAAAGATGTAGAGTATTGCATTGATCACAGAAACATCACACCAACTCCTCCATTTGATGTTGATGTACAAACTGTTACCAACAAAGACTGCAAAAGTGTGTTAATGATAGCCACACTATCTTCAACCCAAACAAAAACAAATGCCTGGGAAGTCTCTTACTCCATGAGTCGTTTTGCCAGCACCACTGTTACCGTGGGGATCCCTGAGATAGTCAGTGCCAGCGTTACCATTGGTGTGGAGCAGACTTTTCAGACGACTCAGCAAACATCCATCTCTCAATCTCAAACCATCAGCCTCCAGGTGGAAATCTCTGTCCCCCCAAACATGAAGTGCAATTTGAAGATGCAAGGCACGAAATTCACATCAGACATACCCTTTAAGGCTCGCCTTGGGCGTACCTACAGCAATCGTCAGACAAAGTGGACCACCATTTACGGTACTTATAAAGGAGTTCAGGTGGCTGATTATGATGCTGTCATAGAGCGCTGTGAGCCCCTGGCTGACCCCTTGCCTTGTGGGGATGAGGCCCATGTGTTAGACATGTCCCCCTCGTGTCAGCAAGCCGCTGGCCAATCAATGCAGTGCCATCTTCCAGTACACTAGCAGGGAAACAAAATGAAGCACAGAGCCTTGAGAGTGATCTCAAAGTCAAGTTTGTTGGGGTTTTATTAGGACATGCAGGGGATGCTTTCTTGCTTTAGTGTTGTATGAATGAAGGTCAGTCATCCACCAAAATCACATTAACATTGATTAATTTAAGCCGACACTTTTTTTTTTATTATTCATTTAAGCCACAGTGACTTACAGTACAGATATACATCTTTTATTAGTATACATCCTAGCTGGGAATCAAATCCGCGCCTTGTTGCCTCTTGCCTTGTTTTCCTGTCATTTTGAAATGTTTGCTTTCTCCCTTTTCTATGAATAAAATCACAGCTGCGTCACAGTTCTTGGTAGTCTGTCATCACTGAAAAAAGCCAACTTACCATGTCAATTCACCATAGTGTAGGAGAATGATTGAATGAATGATAACAAGCAAGAAGGGTTTCGAAATAAGTGAATTATGTATCCATGTAACCTTTATGATTATGAAGTTTAACCAACAACCTGTCTTTTAACTAAATTTGCAACCACTATGGTAGTCTAACAGAGCACTGAAGTAGCTCAGAGAGTGTGTACTATTGTTCACTATTTGTCAAGAGACCTGGTGGGGTATCAAGACGTGACCATGCTGGTGCCACATGCAGTGTATGTGCTGTTGTTGGAACAAAAGACATCACAACTCTCACCAGCCAGGTGCTTAAGGGATCACATGATTATGTGAGGTCTACACACCATCAAGGTACAGCAATGTAATGTGTTGAGTGCTGCTACTCTGCGCCCTACAGAAGAGGATGGAGAACCACATGTTTGTGCAGAGGTGGTTAATGTGGCCTTCACACCCTGGGGGGGGATCTGCAATCCTCCTTAGTTACCCTGATATGGTTCTCTATGTAGATGGTTCTATATCAAGGGATCCAAGAAATACGGGACGCTGGGTCTTACACGCCTTTGGCCGCCACGTGCACTGAAAAGGCAGGATACGCAGGGCAGGAACAGTGTACGTTAGTCTGCCAAGCGGGAGGAATAGGAGAGGAGAGGGAGAGCGCATGTTGTACTGTGAAGGAGAGCCTTTACGGATTCTGGGTGCAACATGCGGCGAGTTCTGCGTCTCACCAGCCAGTTGTGCGTTGTTGTTGTAACCTGCTGCTCAGGATTTAATGTTGAGCAGTTGTTGCATTGGTTAGGTTGGGTTGTTGGATATAACTACTTGCATGTGACAGTGAGAGGATTGGCTGGTGTGGGAAATATAAATAGAAAAAGCCTTTATTGTCATTGTATTTGCATACAACAAAATCCCCAACTTATAGCATAATGAATTTAACATCTTTTCCTGTTCATAACTAATGTTGTAAAATGAACAAGGCTTTCTGCCTTGGCAGTAATTGTGTTGGCTAATAAATATTAATGACAAATAAATGACATTGACAGCTATGAGTAAATGTTCCTGGTCAACTTTGCGGTAGTAGTGCCTTACTAGTGACACTATCTCGGACACAATGGGAAACAATATGTGTATTGATATGATGTATTGTCTCAAGCTTTCCAAGGAAAAAAATACAGAAAGGCTAATCAGTAAGTGTAACAGGTTAGAAAAGCAGTTTGAATAATTGCACAAGATATTCTGTTACGTGTATTTCAGTTTCTTTTTGATCTTTTATTTTTAAATCACAAGCACACTGGTATTAGGGGTCTCTGGTAGCCCCCTGTCTCCCCTTGTTTTGTTCCTCTCTCCCCCCTTCCTCTTTCCTGTTTGATATATGCTGGGAATGAGGTAGGTGGTTGAGTTTCAGTGGGATAAACAATCTAATAAATATTGCCTTTAAAAATAGTCATCTATGTTATTATCTATCCTTTTACAACTGATTATTAGTATGTGTATAATATATCTGAACTATTTTTGTGAAATATCTCTCTGACATATTGTTTATATGTTTTTCCTTTTGCTACATGTGGGGGCTAGCATTAAGAGTGGAGCTAGCAAACGGGAGACTCACCAAACTGTGTTTCTGTTGGTGTGCTTACACAGGTGTTGTAGTGGCAAAAACAGTTGAGTTTTTTCCTTTAAACCCCTAGATCCTATTCCTACGTCCTAATTGATTTTACCACCATGGAGAAAGCAGGAGAAGCAATGTCAAGACTCGCAGTTCTGTCCAATAATCCAATACAAAGGGAGTTTGACCATCCAATGTTGCCGGTTTTATTGTATAAAAATTGTCACAAAAAATAAGGATGCAATTGCAGTTTTAAAGTCCAAATAACTAAACGCTGCAACAAGCTGAACAGGCCCAAACGGAGACAGCGTGGTTCACGGCCTCAGCACTGAGGTCAATGACGGTAATTGCGCCCGCCTTCTCCCCGTCATGCGTGTCTGGCAGCCATTTCAAGGGTGGCACCGTCACCACCTATAGAGGGCGCACACTCGCAATTCCACAAAAAGGGGAAAAATCAATAAATCATTCCAAATACAAAAAACTTAAATGCGGCTCCTACACACCGGCCCCTAATTGTTCTCTATAGAATCAATTACCTAAATTAACATGAAAGGAGCCAAAAGAGGGGTCAATTTATCAATAAAGTAAATAAGCACTTAATGCTTTTAGAAGTATGTAATGCATAATGGTTTAGAGAAGGTATGAAATCATGTATACATTACATTCCTTTCTAATGTGATCAGGAACCCTGGTCACTCTTCAGACTCAAGGATTTGGCACAGCTTGGTTATGGGCCTCTCAAGGACTGAAGTTTTTGTCTTGAGCTTCACTGACCGCACTAGACCCCTTGCATCAGGTTTCGTCTCCAGCACTCTTCCTAATGGCCAGGACCCTCGAGGAGCAGTGGGGTCAACGACCAGGACAATGTCTCCGACACTAAGGTTCCTCTTTAGTGAAGTCCATTTCTGCCTCTCCTGCAGCAGCAGAAGATATTCTTTGGTCCACCTTTGCCAGAAAAGACCGGCCATGTACTGGACCTGTTTCCAGCGACGTCTGGCATAGATGTCGGACTTCAAGAAGGTTCCAGGGGGTAGGATTGGCTTGGCTTTCAATAGCAGGATGTGATTTGGGGTCAGTGGCTCTAGGTCATGTGGGTCTGAGGACACTGTGCAGAGAGGACGGTTGTTCAGGATTGCCTCCACCTCGCAAAACAGTGTTTGGAGGCCTTCATCATCGATGGACTGTTGATGGAGAGTAGAGTTCAGCACCTGGCGGACAGATCTTATGAGCCTTTCCCAGGCTCCGCCATGGTGTGATGCTGATGGTGGATTGAAACTCCATTCGATTCCATCTGGAAGCAGGGCATCTTGGATTTTCCTCTCGTTCAGTGACTTCAGGGCCTTCTTGAGCTCTCCGTGTGCACCCACCAGGTTTGTTCCATTATCAGACCTGATGTGCTTCACCTGGCCCCTCCTGCAGACAAATCTCCTCAAAGCATGAATGCATGAGTCTGTGTCAAGTGTAAAGGCAATTTCCAAATGAATAGCTCTACTAGACATGCATGTAAAAAGAACTCCATACCTTTTGATGGCAGTTCTCCCTCGTTTCACTTCAAACGGGCCAAAGTAGTCCAACCCGACATTGGTAAATGGAGGGAGGTCAGGTAGGATTCTTTCTAACGGCAAATCCGCCATCTTCTGTTCACTTGCCTTGCCCCTTGAACGTCGACACATGACACATTTTGAGAGCACCTTCCTGGCAACTGAGTTGCCTTTTAAAATCCAGTACTTTTTCCGGAGCTCCGATAGCATGTGGTTTCTGCCATTGTGGCCACATCGTTCATGGATGTGTCTTAAGAGCAGTATCGAGATGTGCGAGTCTTTGGGCAAGATGCAGGGGTGTTTGGTTTCCTCAGGCATTGCAGATTTGTGCAGTCGGCCACCTACTCTCAGAATGCCCTCGTCTAGGACAGGATCAAGCCTGCAGATCTTACTGCCCTTGTGCACTCTAGGTGGGATCATCTCCAGTGTTGCAATTTCAGCACCGAAGGCTTGTCCTTGGGTGTATGTGACGACTGACCTTTCTGCCTCTGCAAGATCTTCAACAGTGAGGAGCTGCCCACCAAGGAAGGTCCTGATGGCTTCAATTTGTATCCTCACCTTTTTCCTGCTTGAGCGGGTGCTGACTTGAGACGAGGGCTGCTCCTTTCCTCTTTTCACAATCAGCATCAACATCTTTTTCAGTCTGATAAACCATGCCACTGCTTTGAGTAGTCTCCTCCAGTCAGAAAAGAACGAAATAAGCTGGTCTGTGGGTGTCGCAGGGTTCACTACTGCTGCCAATACAGTAGCACTTTTCCTGACCTCTGGATCGTCCTGTGACACCGAGTCCAATACTTCCTCCTCTGGCCAACTTTCCTTTGTGTTCCATAAGAATTCAGGGGCATGTATCCATCTCCTTTGCTCCATGAATCTTCCTGCATTCAATCCTCTGGATGAATCATCAGCAGGATTGTCCTTGCTGCTTACGTATCTCCATTGGGACAGGTCTGTATTGTCCCGAATCAGTGAGACCCTATTGGCTACATAGGTCTTATACCTTGCTCGGTCATTTGCAATGTACTTGAGCACTGTTTGGCTATCAGTCCAGAAACATGAAGGCTTTAGGTCAAGGTGTAACTCTCCTCTCAGCATTCTATCTACCTTCACCAGCAAAGCTGCAGCTGCCAGCTCCAGTCGTGGCACGGTGATGTTCTTAAGGGGAAGAACTCTGGACTTTCCAAGGACCAAAGTGACGTGAATGACATCCTGCTGGTTCAACTGTCTGATGTAGCTGACTGAGCCATAGCCACTCTCACTGGCGTCGGCGAAGTGGTGAAGCTCGGCATGGCTTGTCATTCCATAGCCCTTTGGTTTCAAACAGCGTGGCACACTGAAGCCTTTGATCCTATCCAGGCTGTTGGTCCATTCCATCCACTTTTCAGACACTGTCTGGGGCAGAGGCTCATCCCATCCGAAGCCTCGCTGGCAGAGCTCTTGTAGCAACTGCTTAGCTGGGAGAATGAGAGGAGCAAGAAAGCCTAGTGGATCAAAGATGGAACTAACAACAGAGAGTATGCCTCTGCGGGTGTGTGGCTTTTGGCTCAGGTTGATGTTGAATTGGAAATGGTCAGAATCCACGCACCACTGCAGTCCCAGTGCTCTTTCAATGGGCAAACTGTCTTTGTCGAGATCCAGTGTTTTGATTTCCTTTGCTCTGTGTTCTTTAGGGATTGATGCTAAAACTGCCCTGTTATTGCTGACCCACTGAGTGAGTTGGAACCCACCTTTGCTGCATAGTGCAGTGACATCTTTCACCAGCTGGATGGCGTCTGATTCCTTGGCCACAGACTTTGCACAGTCGTCCACATAAAAGTTGTGCCGGACTGTTTCGGCTACTTGAGGGGGAAAACAACACTCATTGTCCGCAGCAGTTTTTCTTAATGCAAAGCTTGCAATGCTAGGGGAGGACACTGCACCGAATATGTGTACAAGCATACGGTGTTCCTTGGGTGCTTGACTGGTCTCACCTTTTGGCCACCACAGGAATCGCAAGTAATTAACATCAGATCTGGCTACTCTAACCTGATGGAACATTGACTTGATGTCCGACATGATTGCAACAGGCTCTTTGCGAAATCTCATGATGACTCCAATGAGGGAATTTGTCAGGTCAGGTCCCTGCAGCAGTTCGGTGTTAAGGGATACACCCTGGTAAGAGGCAGCACAATCAAAGACTACTCTGAGCTTTTTCTTTTTAGGGTGGTACACCCCGTGGTGTGGCAAGTACCATACCTTTCCTGTTGACTGTGCAAGTTCTTCCTGTGGGACCTCCTCTGCATAATTACTCTCAAAGATGTCATTGAAAAATGCAACATATTCCTGTTTATATTGCTCATCCTTTTCCATTTTCCTTCTTAGGCTCTGGAGGCGCTGTTCTGCAATTTGGCGATTGTTTGGCATACAGACATCAGCCTTTCTGAAGGGCAATTTCAGATTGTAATGTCCATCATTCAGAACTGCCTCATTGGCCATTTTCAGAAATCCTTTGTCCTCAATAGAAACTTCAGTTGTCTCCTCAGAGGCAACTTCAGAAAAATCCTGATTGTACTGTGAGATCAGAAGCTCCTCTAGCCTTGCCACTGAAATCCTATTCACCGTAACACTTTTTGCACTGCCAGTTTCACTTCTAAGTGGCCCATTTACAACCCACCCCAATAGTGTTCTAGCTGCATAAGGGCCCCCACTTTGGCTGTTAACAACCTCCCACGGCTCTATCAGGGTTGGAGCATTTGTTCCAATTAACAGCTCTACCTTTGCACTAATAGAGGGGATTTTGACTTCACTTAAATACGCCCATTGCGCTAAGTCACTCTGTCTTGGGATGTTGTTAGTGGTTACTGGCATTTTCTTCTGAGTGAAAGTGTCAGGAAGAGGTGAGAAGTTGTCGCTGTCCAATGCTGAAACTTCAATTCCTGAGACAACATGCGTGGGAACAGAATTTTCCTGATTCATTGTTCGTAGAAGAATTTGTGTTCTCCTTCCTTTGAGATTGAGACGTGTCATGAGCTCCTCTGAGCAGAAGGTAGCAGAAGCCCTGGATCCAGGAGAGCATACACTTGCAAGACTTGGCTGCCCTTTGCTGCCTTAACCTTAACTGGGACGATGGAAAGTGCGCACTCTTGGTCTCCGGCCCCTATATGACCACATAACTCTGCTGATGCACTGCCTAAAACACCAGAGGGTTTTTCTGCTTCTTTAGCTGTGCTGTCGTTAATCCCAATATGCAAGACGCTTGGGTGAGTTTTCTTGCAAACTTGACATGTGAGTCGCTTTTTGCACTCTTTACTAATGTGGCCTGCGGAGAGACATCCAAAGCATATGCCCTTGGTCTTTAAGAAACTGATCTTTTCTCTATGCATTTTCTTTGAGAAGTCTTTGCACAAGTCCAATGTGTGCTTTGAGCTACAGAGGGGGCAAGATGGTTCAGGCTTTGTCTCTTTTTGGGCAAGAGCAATACTAGTGGCATAGCTACTGCCAGATGACTTTGAGGGCTGTGACAGAGTAGGGGCTCTAACCTTAGCTCTACTAGTTGACTGGTCTTGAAGGTCACCAAAAACTGGATCAGCTGCTATACGGGCTTGCTTTTCAATGAAAGAGACCAGATCTAAAATTCTTACCCTACGCTGGTGCCGTTCTTGGAGTTCATAAGCCTTGTTACGCCATTTCTCTTTGAGCTTGAATGGCAACTTGAGGGCAATGCTTCTCATGCTGGATATGGTGTCCAGTTCCTGCATGTAGTCCATTTCCTCCATAGCGTTGCAGCAGCTCCTGAGAAACATGGCATAATCCTGCAGCATTTTGGAATCCTCAGATTTCATTTGAGTCCAGGATTGGACCTTTTCCAAGTATGCACAAGATATCTTGTATTCATTTCCAAAGTTTTCCTTCAGTAACTGCTTTGCTTTCTGATAGCCTCTATCTGGGGACATGTACTCACAACTTTTGACTAGTCTTTGTGCCTGGCCCTTAGTATACTGAATAAGAAATTGTAACCGGTCTCTATTGTTATCTGTTTTCTGTTCAATCATGTTTTCAAACGAGTGAATGAATGATTTGTACTCTAGAACTTGTCCGTCAAAGAGTGGGATATTTCCTTGAGGTAGTGTAGTCAGAAGTTGCTGTTTCATGAGCATCCTGGTTAATTCACTTTGATTCTCCAATACTTTGATCACATGATTGTCCTGCGGTGAGCTGGTTGAAGAGGGAATTTGCTGGTGTGCCACAGTGGACCGAGTGGCTTGGTCTGAGCTAGCATATGACTGGGAAATGACAGGGGGAATGGCAGAGGAATAGCTATGAGATGAGGCATATCGGGCAGAGGGAAAGCTATGCGATGAGGGGTGTAGCTGTTGTGGCCTTATATCACTACTGATCCTGGGAAGGAAAATAGGCTTACTGTCTTGCCTATCTGTACCTAAATTAGGCAGGGGAAATTGGACATTGGCACCTGTCTTAGTCCTGACTGCTGGAGCAGTGCTATCATGAAGATGAAGCGAATAGTCTAGCCTTTTCTCCAGGTGTGCTTGTGATGCATCAGATGTGGCTTGAGCTGCTTCAGCACCTAATACAGGCATTTTAACAGAAGGCACAAGGTTAGATACAGCAGTGTTGGATTGCATGGGGTTAGACATATTACTTTCAGCTTCTTTTAGATAGTTGATTTTTACAGTAGCTGCTTCAATTTCTGCATCCAAATCCAATGTTTCCTTCTTTTTTCTTAACATTTCTTCCTGTGCTTCTATTGCATGTTTCTCCTTTAATTTCGAAGCTTTGGCAATTAAAGCTAATCGTTCTGCTTCTGCATTGATACGCAATGATGAAGACGCTCTAGACGACCTAGATGACCTAGACGACCTAGATGACCTACTGGACACAACTGATAGCGCATCGGTGTTATCAACGTTTGCCTGCATCATGTTCATCATTTCCACAATCAGACTCAGCCAGAGGCTCTGGCTCTTCCGTTTGTACAGCAGAAGACGTTGCTTCACCTAAGCTAGGGTCTTGAGGATTTTCTATTTGTGAAATCCATTCATTCACATTTGCAATAAAAGCATTTATCTCCGCTGATCGCGGCTTACACCACTTCTCGTCATCATCTTTGCGTGATTCCTCATCCAAACACTGAACGTAAGTTGAATTCGAAGTGTTAAACTCTTCAAAGACTTCATAAAACTTAATCATGTTTCCTTTCACTTCATCAAGGGATTCTTTGTCAATCATCAAATTGTTCACAATATTCATTCTCCTTGTTACACGAGATATTTTTCCCGATCTAGTTGCGCGCAAACGCGCGGCCTGTTCACTCATTGTTAGAACAGCCACTTCGGCCTCGTCGTCAGACATTGTACTCAAAAAATAAACTTCCAAAAATCACGAAAAATATTTATCTTCTTTCTCTTAATTCAAATGTATCCAACGTTCAAAACAGTTCATATAATTTCCAAGAAGTATCTTCCAAAAGTATCTTCTTGTTTCATACACTCAAAGTAAGCCGTGTATCCACTCATTCAATTGTTTGGCCACGTCGGCATTAACTTCCAAAAATAATTATCACAGTTCATTAATGCACAAATCTTCCATGAAAACTTGTTTCTTAATTATTCCAATATTGTTTGTCAACGAAAAATCCATCAAAAGAATGATATCTTCAAGCACATACCTCCGTTGAAGAGTTCCTTTGTTTCAAGTTCACCATGCGTTAGGCCGACATTCCTGTGTCCAGCTTGCGTGAATATCTTCGGGGAAAATCCAAGCATCGTCATTGACGAATTGTAGTGGCAAAAACAGTTGAGTTTTTTCCTTTAAACCCCTAGATCCTATTCCTACGTCCTAATTGATTTTACCACCATGGAGAAAGCAGGAGAAGCAATGTCAAGACTCGCAGTTCTGTCCAATAATCCAATACAAAGGGAGTTTGACCATCCAATGTTGCCGGTTTTATTGTATAAAAATTGTCACAAAAAATAAGGATGCAATTGCAGTTTTAAAGTCCAAATAACTAAACGCTGCAACAAGCTGAACAGGCCCAAACGGAGACAGCGTGGTTCACGGCCTCAGCACTGAGGTCAATGACGGTAATTGCGCCCGCCTTCTCCCCGTCATGCGTGTCTGGCAGCCATTTCAAGGGTGGCACCGTCACCACCTATAGAGGGCGCACACTCGCAATTCCACAAAAAGGGGAAAAATCAATAAATCATTCCAAATACAAAAAACTTAAATGCGGCTCCTACAGGTGTGATAACGTTTTTATTTACCTTTCTTAATATACATGTTACATGTCTTGTTTGCCTGTTTGATATATGCTGGGAATGAGCATTAAGAGTGGCGCTAGCAAACGGGAGACTCACCAAACTGTGTTTCTGTTGGTGTGCTTACACAGGAAATAAATATCACGTCTCAGCAAGTTGTCCACGGGTCACATTTATTACACAACGCAGAAGTTACACCGGTTACATAAGCATGGTTCCTGTCGCTGCCTGGTTCCTCATGCTGTAGAGGAGTGCTGTTATTAATCCTGGGTACAACATGTGGGCCGTGTTGCGGTGGTCACCAGCCAGTTGTGCATTGTTGTTGTATCCTGCTGCTGAGGATCTATGGCTGGGCAGTTGTTGCATTGGTTAGGTTAGGTTGTTGGGGATGAGTACTTGCATGTGACAGTGAGAGGATTGGCCGCTGTGGAAAATCCTCAACCAATGCATGAACAATGACATATTCCTGGTCAACTTTGGGGTACATGAAGTGACTATTCATTGTCAACATTAAAGCACAAAACAGCCGCTGGGTAAATTAGTTTTGCACATCTGCTATAAAAGGGGCCTACACGAATCAGGATATGTCAGATGTTAACCCCCATTGCTGAGTACGATCAAACACGGCTCTCTGTCTGGACCAATAAGGTAAGACCTTGTTTTGTTTTATTTTATGGTGATTTCATCACACTTTTGGGTGGATTCATTCACTTAGGTTTGATATCCTTAATTAATTTCAAGTGTGGCTGCTGTTAGGTAAAAAATTCACACTCAAGTTTACCTTGGACTTCGGAGTTGTGTATATGTAAGTATCTTTTTATTCAACAAGCTTGTCAGGCTCACTCACAACTTGGCAGATGACAGTCAAGCAAAGTTAAACACATCACACAAGGTTTATATAGATTGAAGTTAGCGTTTCTCTCACGCCAAAGCATTATTACAGCAGGGATAACCACATAGTGGGTTTCCCACGTCTGAGGTCATCTTGCTATGCTTTTTTGCAACATAATGCATCAGCAAGGCAGAAAAGAAGGACTACTAGTTCTACTTATCAGCCCTCGCATACGCACACACAGAAGGTACACTTTTAAGCACACATACAGAGATAGAAATGTCAGCACTCAAGAATCAAAGATATACAGAGACAGAAAAGCCATGTTTCAGCACACAAAGGCATATGATTGACACACATACATACTTGATTATAGTCAGAGTTTCACATTTCTCTATCAGCTGACCCTAGCCTTTCCATCTGTTTCTGTCAGATGGACACTGACAGGATGGGAAAGGTAGTACTTACAAAGGTAATGGATTACAAGCAGTCTGCTAGTCAAATGATGTCCAGAACAGTCAGTGTGTATGTATGGCTTCTCCTGTCCTAGAGTGTGTACCAACAACTCTCTGCTAATGAAAAACAAATGTTTTAAACATATATAACATTTGTATTCAATAGGACAAGAATGCCCTGGTCTAGGCTGATCAGGTGTAATATTATTAAGGTATATATTATTAATATTATATATTAGTTTGCTAGTCCTTAGGAAGTTGTGCGGCCATACCGTTGAGCAATAAAGGTGGCATATCATTTAATGTCACCTACATTGTAGATATCATGGAACATAGATAGACATAGTAGGTTTCCCAAATCAATGTATTGTTGAATGAGCCACAGAGAAATGGACCCGCCAGCCAAAACATCGATCCTAATGCATCTCAGGCTTGAGTCATGTTTGACAAACCTATATAAATGTATGCTTGCTGAAAACTGCTTTAATAGTGAAATGTGCTTACATACTGTGTGAAAAAGGTTTTCGTGTGAACACCTGCTGTAGAACAATGTATTTGTTTAAGTGTGCTGAAATATTCTTGAGTGTCTTTTGAAATGTGCAAGGCAGAGAAAGACAGGAAGTGTACCCTAGAGGCCCTGTGTAAGGACACAAATGAGTGAAATGCAGGACGTAGGTGAACACATGCGTGTTGGGGGAGAACATGTATGCAACAGGAAAAAGGCATTAAGCAACAAACTGCAACATTTATGACCGAATATGGCAAATAACTGTGACCTGCAGGAAGCAGGAGGTTATAATAAGCGAACACACCAGTGGTTCGCTCTCTGACTTTGGTGACTTGCCCATCTTAGCTTAGTGAGAACAGTTAGAATCCCACATTGACGAGTGGAGTTTCTTTTCAGTTAGAAAGCCTGATTAAACAGGAGTGCCTTTTGAGCTTGTTAGTGGAGTAGTTAACACAAAAACCTCGTTTCTGAGTTTTTTTATGGAGTGAGTTCTCTCCCCGCGTCTCACCAACACACCTCCCTTTATACACAAAGTCTAGTACAGCAGTTTCCTCCAAAACGTCTCTGCCTCATTGCCAGATGCCTTCGGTACAGGGAAACTGACGACTGTGTGGAAAAGGTGAGTTGCTTCTCTCTTTCAGGGAGTGCGTTTAGGTGATCTCATGATGTAGTCAGAGGTCCCTTCTCGTACCTTGACTTAGGGACAATACTATAGGGCTTGGTATACTGTGACATGGGTTCCGTATTGAAAAGTCTAAAAGAGTTGCGTGGGTTGACCGTGTAAGCACTTGAAACGCTTTAGCACTTGAAACGCACACGGTAATCTTTGTAGGTGGAAACAACTAAGCGAAATCTCTACAGTATCATGATTGAATGTTCAATGTTTTCCTTCCTCAGATGAGGTCCTACCTGTGTGTAGCTCTCACTGTTCTGGTTCTGGCCGCGGACCACACCCTTGCTAGTGACACACCCTCGGACACAGCAGGAACCCCCCCAATGATTATTTCCTTGGAAACCTTGAGAAAAGTAATCACAGAAAACCTAATCGGTAAGCATGATTTCCTTCTGTGTTCAAATGTCTTGTTTCTTACTTTAGTGTCTTTCATGTCTCTGTCACTCATTCATCTTTTTCCAGGTCTTCTCATCTGTCATCATACTTTTGGGTATATCATTTATGTTTTAAAACCAGACCAACCTAATCAAAAATGCTAATATCTCAGTACCCTGACACAATGCAATCACGATAGCAGCTGCTTTGTACATTGTTGGGATATGAGCATAACAATAATGAATAGTAAATGTAAAAACTGGTCATAGGACTGGGTACATTGTAAGATATCTTGCTGGAGAGTACATTTCAGTTGCAGACTTGTGCTGACCTTTGACCTTGGTGATTTTGTGCTTTCCTCCTAGCAAACCTTCCTGAAGAACCTGCACCTTCAGCTCAGAATAAGACCACCGCTATATTTGTTGATTTCAATGAGGCTAAAACTTTCGACATCGTCCCTCCATTCACCTTCGATGACAACCCCAACCTTGAGTGGCAGAGGTTTAACGGGTCTCTGCCCATTGGAACAGTGGGCATCTGGAACAGCTACACCGATCGGCACGATTACGTGTGCAGAACATTGGATGGCTGTGAGACTGGATTCTACCACAGCGGATATGGTGATTATTGCTTCTTCCCACGCTACCCTAAGTTTGGGCGCACCAATGGTTTTTTCATCCTCGTAAACAAAGATGAATTTGTTAATCTGGAGTGGAAATCGGGATCCTTTGGGTCTGTTCCGGAAAACTCAGTCAGAACATGTATTAGGTCAGAGAAGGATTATGTTGGAAAAAACAAGTATGGTTTAGGATTGGTTTCTGCTGGAGATTCATTCTATTTACCTTGGTTGGATAAGATTTCTGATGATAAATTCAATGGATACACTCCATGGTTCAGATTAACCTACCAGGTTTTGACAATAAATACTGATAAATATAAGCAGGTGATCCAAGAAGTAAAGTATAACATTGATCCAAATGATGTCATAGAAACTCTCCCATTCGCCGTTGATCAACACACTGTATCCAACAAACAATGCAATAGTGCGACAATGACAGTCACACTATCTGCAACCCAAACTAAAACAAACACCTGGGATTTCTCTTACTCCATGAAACTTGCAGTCAGCACCAGTGTTACCGTAGGGATACCTGAAATAGTCAGTGATACCGTCACCATTGGTATGGAGAAGACTTTTCAGATGACTCAGGGATTATCCATCTCTGAATCTCAAACCACTAGCAGCCAGGTAGAAATCGCTGTGCCCCCAAACATGATGTGCACTGTTAAGATGCAAGGCAGGAAATTCACATCAGACATACCCTTTAAGGCTCGCCTGGGCCGTACCTACAGCAATGGTGACACAAAGTGGACCACCATCAGCGGTACTTATGAAGGAGGTCAGGTGTCTCATTACGACGCTGTCATAGAGCGCTGTGAGCCCCTGGCCGACCCCCTGCCTTGTGGGAAATAGGTCCATGTGTTAGACATGTCCTCCTCATGTCAGCAAGCCGCTGCCCAATCAATGCAGTGCCATCTTCCAGTACACTAGCAGGGAACAAAATGAAGCACAGAGCCTTGAGAGTGATCTCAAAGTCCAGTTTGTTGGGGGTTTATTACTACATACAGTACAGGGGATGCTTTCTTGCTTTAGTGTTTAGTGAGTCATTCGCCAAAATCACATTTACATTGATTAATTTAAGCAGACACTTTTCTCCACAGTGACTTACAGTACAGATATACATCTTTAATTAGTATGTATAACTATTCATGTTCAGGGGCCCTTGATTTCATGATCCATCCATGCTCATTGTCTCACTTTGTGTGGCGGTTATATTAGGTACGACTATGGAACATGTCTAGTTTAATATTGGCATGGATGGTCTAACAGCATTAATAGACCTGATAGACCAGAGGCCTGTGGGTCTTGTTTCAAATGCAGAAATGTTGCACAGCTTGGCCCAACCTCAAGCTCCACATTAGATAGCCATGACAACACAACCCTTCACTGTAAAGCATTAGTTGTTGATTCTTGCTCTGTTTTCCTGTCATTGAGAAATGTTTGCTGTCTCCATTTTATATGAATAAAATCACAGCTGTATCACAGTTCTTGGTAGTCTGTCATCACTGGAAAAAAAAGCCTATTTACCATGTCAAATTAACCATAGTGTAGGAGAGTGATTGAATGAATGATAACAAGCGAAAAAGGTTTTGAAATAAGTGAATTATGTATCCATGTAACCTTTATGATAATTTAACCAACAACCTATCTCTTAACTAAATTTGCAACCACTATGGTAGTCTATCAGAGCACTGAAGTAGCTCAGAGAGTGTGTACTTTTGTTCACTATTTGTGTGGAGCCTAATAACCTTGCCTTGCACTCTGAGACGGGCTGGGAAACACATGTGTCTGTAGAAAGGGGCGGGCACACCAAGAGGAGCAGTGGACAGACAGGCCATCACACAGACAGGCCCATCACACAGACAGGCCCATCACACAGACAGGCCCATCACACAGACAGGCCCATCACACAGACAGGCCCATCACACAGAGAGGCCCATTACACAGACAGGCCCATCACACAGACAGGCCCATCACACAGAGAGGAGTAAAACGGCATGCATGAGGGCTCTGGCGGCTGTGGAGAAGGAAGTATTGAGCTCAAGAGATCTGGTGGGGTATCAAGACACCTGGTGGGGTATCAAGACGTGACCTGGTGGGGTATCAAGAGACCTTGTGGGGTATCAAGACGTGACCATGCTGGTGCCACATGCAGTGTCTGTGCTGCTGCTGGAACAAAAGACATCACAACTCTCACCAGCCAGGTGCTTAAGGGATCACATGATTCTGTGAGGTCTACACACCATCAAGGTACAGTGTAATGTGTTGAGTGCTGCTACTCTGCGCCCTACAGAAGAGGATGGAGAACCACATGATTGTGCAGAGGTGGTTAACGTGGCCTGCACAGCCCGATATGGTTCTCTATGTAGATGGTTCTGCATCAAGGGATCCAAGAAACGTGCACTGAAAAGGGAGGAACAGTGTACGTTAGTCTGCCCAATGGGAGGAATAGGAGAGGAGAGGGAGAGCGCATGTTGTACTGTGAGGAAGAGCCTTTACGGATTCTGGGTGCAACATGCGGCGCGTGTTGCGGCTGTCACCAGCCAGTTGTGCATTGTTGTTGTAATCTGCTGCTCAGGAATTATAGTTGGGTAGTTGTTGCATTGGTTAGGTTAGGTTGTTGGATAAAACTACTTGCATGTGACAGTGAGAGGATTGGTTGGTGTGGGAAATATAAATATAAAAAGCCTTTTTTGTCATTGTATTTGCATACAACAAAATCCCCCACCAATAGCATAATGAATTAAAAATATTTTCCTAGGCTTAACTAATGTTTAAAATGTAACAAAGCTTCCTGCCTTGGCAGTAATTGTGTTGGCTAATAAATATAAAGGACAAATAAACGACATTGACAGCTATGAGAAAATGTTCCAGGTCAACTTTGCGGTACATGAGTTCAAATATTAAGGCACAGTGGTGCCTTACTAGTGACACTCCCTCGGACACAATGGGAAACAATATGTGTATTGATATGATGTATCTTTCCAAGGAAAAAATCACAGAAAGTCTAATCAGTAAGCATTGTTCCTGTTGCTGCAGTTGTTCACAGCTGCTATAAAAGGGGCCTACACTCTGCACTACATCAGATGTGAACCCTCATTGCTGAGTACTATCAAAAACGGCTCTCTGTGTGAACCAATAAGGTAAGACCTTGTTTTATATAATGGTGATTTTATCACACTCCTGGGTGGAAAAGAAGAATTATACAGAAATTCATTCAATTAGGTTTCATATCCTATTTATATTTAATTCATATTTAATTTCAAGTGTGGCTGCTTTTAGGTGAAAATTCACAGTCAAGTTTACCTCGGACTCCGGAGTTGTGTATAAGTATCTTTTCATTCAACAAGCTTGTCAGGCTCACTCACAACTTGGCAGATAAGAGTAAAGCATCTTTGTTCAAACTTTGTCGTGTAGTTCTTATAAAGGCCATTTTCATTTTTCTAAACTTTATACTTTTTAAGATCACTTTAGAGAGCGATGAAGCTGGTGCAAGTTATAAACCAACCAACACTTCTCAGTGACAGCCATACGAAGACGTTATGGGAGAGTTAGCTAATAACTAGGTATTATTTTATCAAGGAATGTTGTAGTATGAACAATGTGTCTTTAAAATTCTATAGTAGAACTCTAACAGGCCGTCCGCAGCTGCTGTGGGATTAAGAGAGAAAAAGACTTACATTGGACCGTTGTGACATCATTATAGGGTTATTAAACTGTGTTTCACTAACGTCTGCGCCAAGGCTCCTCTTCTCTCTGTCCCTCTCCATTCAACTGTACAACTAGGAATATTAGGTGACACCTTCCATACCCCACATGTCTTTCTATCCCTCTCAGTCTACTCTTTCTCTCTCTCTATCTCTCTGCTCCACTCCATATTCTATCCTCCTTTCAATATTTGACCTCTTCACTCTCTCTTTACTGTCATTATCCATAGCCACTCTTGTTCCCTCTTCATTCCTTTCTTCTTTGTATAACTCTGTCCATCAATTCTCACTCTTTTTCCACTTTTTTTATAACTTTACAGACTTACAGTCCTCTATCCTCCCTTCCATCGTATTTCCTTTTTTCTTTGATGCCATGTCTATGTCTTCCACTCTATCCATCGATCATCAGACAGTGCACGGCTCAAAAGCAGTAAGAGCTGCACTCTGCCTCTGTTTTCTAGACCTCCAGAACAAGGCAATGGCCTGCCTGCCAAAAAGAGGCATTATCCTCAACGCTGTTGATTTGCTGAATTCCCGGCCAATGATGATTGAGTTTGGCCTTCTCAATGTCTTCTACCACTTTAAACAAGATTGTCTCTCTGTAAACTAATAGCCAATATTCTGTAAATTACACACATGGCCTGTATCAGTCTGTAGATCCCTCGCTTGACCAGAGCCTGAACATATGCAGCAAGATTTGATATGAATTTCACAATGCTGGTGTCAAGCCTAGCACAGATACCACTAGAGTCAGTCCCAGATCTGGTGCAAATGCTTGACAGTTCCTCTTCAAGGGTGGCCACAGTCTGAGGAGACATTCAGCTGTTACTTCAACAAACAAATGAAAGTTAGCAAGGAAAAGTTCAGACAAAGGTGGAGACAAATCAAAGGCTATGACAGTCCAGTAAACTCAGTCCATTTGCTGAGGAGGGTCTGGCTATGAATGTTTATGCAGCGAGAGATGTGATGAGATGCAGACTAGACAAATGTTAATTTCAATGCTTGTTAACTGGATTTTATATGTCTATCCTCATTGTCTTCTTTATAAAGACATACATGTGCCATGAAACGGCTCTTTATTTTAGGAATTAACACCCCTTATTTGTATTATTTATGAAGTGATCATTTCAATCAAGTCAATATGGAGTATGGCTTAAGCCCGTCACACCCAAATAAAATGGTGGCCCTTGGCTGTGTAATGTCGTCCTGGTAACATCTTGTCAATAGGACAATAATGCCCTGTTCTAGGCTGATGGTCTAGGCTGGTGTAATGTTATCAAGATATGTTGCTAGTCCTTATGAAGTTGTGTGGCCATAACATTGAGCAATAAAGGTAGCGTATCATTTAATGTCACATACATTGTAGATATCATGGAACATAGATGGTAGGTTTCCCAAATAAATGTATCATGATGGAATGTTCAATGTTTTCCTTCCTCAGATGAGGTCCTACCTGTGTGTAGCTCTCACTGTTCTGGTCCTGGCCGCGGACCACACCCTTGCTAGTGACACACCCCCGGACAAAGCAGAAACCCCCCCAATGATGACTTTACTCAAGGTTTCCAAGGAAAAAATCATAGAAAACCGAACCAGTAAGCATTGTTTCCACCTGTGTCCAAATGTCTTGCTTCTCACTTTAGTGTCTTCCATGTCTCTGTCACCCATTCATCTTTTTCCAGGTCTTCTCATCTTTCATCATACTTTTGGGTATATCATTTATGTTTTAAAACCAGACCAACCTAATCAAAAATGCTGTGCTGACCTTTGATCTTTGTGATTTTGTGCTTTCCTCGTAGCAAACCTTCCTGACGAACCTGCCCCTTCAGCTCAGAATAAGACCACCGCTATATTTGTTGTTTTCAATGAGGCTAAAACTTTCGACATCGTCCCTCCATTCACCTTCGATGACAACCCCAACCTTGAGTGGCAGAGGTTTAACGGGTCTCTGCCCAGTGGAACAGTGGGCATCTGGAACAGCTACACCGATCGGCACGATTACGTGTGCAGAACATTGGATGGCTGTGAGACTGGATTCTACCACAGCGGATATGGTGATTATTGCTTCTTCGCACGCTACCCTAAGTTGGGGCGCACCAATGGTTTTTTCATCCTTGTAAACAAAGATGAATTTGTTAATCTGGAGTGGAAATCGGGATCCTATGGGTCTGTTCCGGAAAACTCAGTCAGAACATGTATAAAGTCAGAGAAGGATTATGTTGGAAAAAACAAGTATGGTTTAGGATTGGTTTCTGCTGGAGATTCATTCTATTTACCTTGGTTGGACTTGATTTCTGGTGATACACTCAATGGGTACACTACATGGTACAGAAGATCTTACCAGGTTTTGACAATAAATACTGATGAATATGAGCAGGTGATCCAAGATGTAGAGTATGACATTGATCAAAGTAGCATCATAAAAACTCCCCCATTCGCTGTTGATGAACACACTGTAAACAACAAAGAATGCAATTATGCGACACTGACTGTCACACTATCTGCAACCCTAACTCAAACAAACACCTGGGAATTCACTTCCTCCATGACCCTTGCAACCAGCACCACTGTTACTGTAGGGATACCTGAAATAGTCAGTGCTAGCGTCACCATTGGTGTGGAGCAGACTTTTCAGACGACTCATGAAATATCCATATCTGAATCTCAAACCACTAGCCTCCAGGTGCAAATCACTGTTCCCCCAAACAAGAAGTGCACTTTTAAGCTGCAAGGCAGGAGATTCACATTACACATACCCTTTAAGGCTCTCATTGGCCGTACCTACAGCAGTGGTGACACAAAGTGGACCACCATCAGCGGTACTTATGAAGGAGTTCAGGTGTCTGATTATGACGCTGTCATAGAGCACTGTGAGCCCCTGGCCGACCCCTTGCCTTGTGGGAAATAGGTCCATGTGTCAGACATGTCCTCCTCATGTGGGCAAGCCGCTGCCCAGTCAAAGCAGTGCCATTTTCCAGTACACTAGCAGGGAAACAAAATGAAGCACAGAGCCTTGAGAGTGATCTCAAAGTCAAGTTTGTTAGGGTTTCATTAGGACATGCAGGAGATGCTTTCTTGCTTTAGTGTTGTATGACTGAAGGTCAGTCATTCGCCAAAATCACATTTACATTGATTAATTTAAGCAGACACTTTTCTCCACAGTGACTTACAGTACAGATATACATCTTTAATTAGTATGCATGCTAGCTGGGAATCAAATCCGCGCCTTGCCTTACCAATCACATCACTATGTGCCCAGGAGGCATTCATGTTCAGGGGCCCTTGATTTCATAATCCATCCACAGCTCATTCTTTCACTTTGTGTGGCGGTTATATTAGGTACAGCTATACGATGTACATCTAGTTCAAAAGTGGCATGATTGGTCTAACAGCCTTAATAGACCTGATAGACCAGAGGCCTGTGGGTCTTGTGTCAAATGCAGAAATGTTGTACAGCTTGGCCCAACCTCAAGCTCCACATTAGATAACCATGACAACACAACCCTTCACTGTAAAGCATTTGTTATTGCCTCTTGCTCTGTTTTCCTGTCATTGTGAAATGTTAGCTTTCTCCCTTTTCTATGAATAAAATCACAGCTGTATCACAGTTCTTGGTAGTCTGTCATCACTGAAAAAAGACTACTTACCATGCCAAATTAACCATAGGGTATTGGGAGAGGGATTGAATGAATGATAACAAGCAAGAAGGGTTCTGAAATAAGTTAATTATGTATCCATGTAACCTTTATGATAGTTTAACCAAGCATGGAAGTGTCTGTGTAACTACAACTGTATATTTTCAACCACCATGGTAGTCTAACATAGCACCTTGCCCTCTGAGACGGGCTGGGAAACACTTGTGTCTGTAGAAAGGGACAGGCACACCGAGAGGAGCAGTGGACAGACAGGCCCATAACACAGACAGACCCATCACACAGACAGGCCCATCACACAGACAGGCCCATCACACAGACAGACCCATCACACAGACAGGCCCATCACACAGACAGGCCCATCACACAGAGAGGCCCATCACACAGACAGTCCCATCACACAGACAGGCCCATCACACAGACAGACCCATCACACAGACAGACCCATCACACAGAGAGGAGTAAAACGGCATGCATGAGGGATGTGGCAGCTGTGGAGAAGGAAGTATTGAGCTCAAGAGATCTGGTGGGGTATTAAGAGACCTGGTGGGGTATCAAGACACCTGGTGGGGTATCAAGAGACCTTGTGGGGTATCAAGACGTGACCATGCTGGTGCCACATGCAGTGTCTGTGCTGCTGTTGGAACAAAAGACATCACAACCAGTGGCGGTTCTAGACTATTTTTACTAGGGGGGCCAAGGAGGGGCCAGTGTGTAACCAGAGGGGCACATAAAAATGATAAGATTTTTGTAACCAATAGCAGCTAGGTAGTCATATATAGTAATAATTATAATAATAATATTATTATAATAGTATTGTTTTCTGTTTATAGTTTCTAATAATTCTAAGTTTTCTCATTCTAGTGGTTGGTTAGCTGGCGAACAGTCAAGACAACGAATATATCGTCATACAAAATTGCCCCACCAGAAATTCGGGCTAAAATCGCCACTGCTATTTAAACTAACATCTACGGATGTGTTTTTTTAATGTGATGTCTCCTTTAGGATTTGTTTTTGGCGTTGATACAATCGTGAATAATTACTGTGTCTTATCAAACCTAAACTCTCCTGAGCAAGCTAGCGAGCTGTAGCTGATAGCACATCTAAATGAGACAGAAGGACAGCGATATTTGGAAAAGGCATTGATTATTGGCTGTGATCCATATTTATTAACTTCAACTTTATGTTGTCCTTTAAAGTCTGCAAAGCGTCTGCCCCGACTACTGTGTCCGTGTTGGACACAAATGTGGCGGCGCTTAGACACAGTGGCGTCAGATGGTACCCATGAATAGTAGTTGCTGAGCTCTCATTCACCGACGAGCACCACACCTGGCAGACTACAGTGTTTGAGTGCGGCGCTTTAATTTACCCGTGTAGAACGTTGCGTCGCATTATTTCCGCTTTTGGCGCTCGGGTGTAAAATCATAATAAATTCCTATTTTTTTTTTTTGGTCGGCACGGGGTGGCCACAGGGGTGGCCAGGGACATGTCTACGGGGGCACGGGCCACCCCAGGCCTCCGTGTAGAACCGCCACTGATCACAACTCTCACCAGCCAGGTGCTTAAGGGATCACATGATTCTCTGAGGTCTACACACTATCAAGGTACAGCAATGTAATGTGTTGAGTGCTGCTACTCTGCGCCCTACAGAAGAGGATGGAGAACCACATGATTGTGCAGAGGTCGTTAACGTGGCCTGCACACCCTGATATGGTTCTCTATGTACATCGTTTTGCATCAAGGGATACAGGAAACGTGCACTGAAAAGGCAGGAACAGTGTACGTTAGTCTGCCCAAGGGGAGGAATAGGAGAGGAGAGGGAGAGCGCATGTTGTACTGTGAAGGAGAGCCATTACAGATTCTGGGTACAACATTCGCCGTGTGTTGCGGCTGTCACCAGCCAGTTGTGCGTTGTTGTTGTAAGCTGCTGCTCAGGAATTATAGTTGGGTAGTTGTTGCATTGGTTAGGTTAGGTTGTTGGATATAACTACTTGCATATGACAGTGAGTGGATTGGCTGCTGTGGGAAATATAAATTGAAAAAGCCTTTATTGTCATTGTATTTGCATACAACAAAATCCCCAACTAATAGCGTAATGCAGTGGTTATCAAAGTGGGGAACACTCTCCAGGGGGGGCGCGATGTCACAGAGGGAGAAAAAAAAAAAACACCGCCGACCGGTCACTGGTTAGTGAAAGCTCCCTCAGTGGCGAAATGCAAGGGGCTGGACTGACACGAACAAATCAAATACTGTTTCGTTCCTGATCCACCAATCAAAACGGAGTCTTGCGAGTTGCGCCTACGCTTCCGAGTATAAAACTAACTGTAGGCATGGTAAGCGGACACCCTCACTGAGATGACACTCTGCAGATTTTGTTCGATTTCTCTTGTTTGCTTTATCATTGAGATATTCATTGCTTTATAAACAGTCTTTTTAAAGACTCACTCCTTAGTAATACCTAACTGCACTTGCAGTAGGTCTATTCGTAGCCTATTCTAAGGAGTAATTTGCTCCACAGTCTTTTTAAAAAAGCTTGTAGCCCGAGAGCTAGCCTTCTAGCTAGCTAACTTCTTCCAACTGCAGCTAGCCATTTTCTCCTTAACACATACCTTTACATTTTTTGATCATCCACCGTGTTGCAACAAATAAAACACCAGCACTTGAATACTATTCTGTGCTGTCCCTGTCTACATTGTGTACAATTTGTTTTGTTAGGAACCATTGCCTAGCACAGCCTTATCTATTATTTGTGTGCAAGTTGTTCACAGCCACACATACGAACACACTCACAAGACCACGACGTTGAAATTAGTGTTTTTTGTGCCGAGGTGCTGGCAAATGACAGCATGAAGCCATGCAAATTAAAAATCAGCTGCTGATCACCTTTCAGCGCTGAAGAATCAGTTTGGGTCCTATTTCAAAGACGACTACCGTTCATTCGCCTGGGTTCGGGATCAATCGAGCTGTCATGCAAGAGCAGCTTTTTGAGCTGAAGAGTGACAGTAGACTTAAGCATCTGTTTACCCCCTCTTCTCTTTCGTCATTCTGGGTAGCATTGATGCCGGAATTCCCTCAGCTTTGCGACATAGCTTTAAAAATGCTCCTCCTTTGCGCGTCGACATATTTGAGGACCTTTGCAAGACAAAGCAGTCTCATGTCTCATATTGACAGACCTGTAAGATTTTTTTTGTAAAGATCACAAGAGGCCCATAATAATAACAGTATCCTAATAATAGCAATAATAACACTTATTATAATTCTGATAATATAATATAATAATAATTGGTCGATAATCATTAATTATAATAATAATACAATGATGGTGATAATAAGGATGATTATTATAATAAGAAAGCATGCAGGCTCACATAGCTGCTAATATTAATAGCCTACTAATAGGCCTACTACTAATAATAATAATGATAATAATAATAGTAATAATAACAATACAAATAATATTAATACATAGTAATAGTAATTGTCTGTATGGGCCTAACAATAACAAAAGCCTAACCTTGACATGTCAGGCCTATCAGTAACAATATGCTATCTATCTATATATGGTGGTGTAGTTGAGGGCGCCGGAGGCGGTGGGTGGTGGGCGGCGGGTGGCGGGGGGGCCCCAACTACCCCTAACCAGCTTTGGGGGGGCCCAGCTTGCAAAAGTTTGAGAACCCCTGGCGTAATGAATTTAGCATCTTTTCCTGTGCATAACTAATGTTGTAAAAATTAACAAAGCTTCCTGCCTCGGCGGTAATTTTGTTAATAAATGACATTGACAGCTATGAGGAAATGTTCCTGGTCAACTTCTTTGCGGTACAAGAGTTGACTTCATTACTGTAATAAAATATTATGGCACAGTAGTGCCTTACTAGAGACCCTCCCTCGGACACAATGGGAAACAATATGTGTATTGATATGATGTATTGTCTCAAGGTTTCCACAGAAAGGCTAATCAGTCAG
>NC_045157.1:8260122-8295122 GCF_900700415.2 Clupea harengus
TCACCCCATTAGTTGATGGTAGAAAATGGATAGAACATTTGAAAATCATACAAAAAGGTAACCTAAATTCTGAACAAAAAGCCTTAAATGCTCAGTTGAGAAAACAACTTGAGAAGTTGAGAAAACAAATTGAATACAAAATTGAAATACCTCAAGAACAAAAAATGATGTGGTGTAGATGAGGGTACAATCAAATGCTGAAACACAGCACACCTAAATTAAGAGAGACAATCTTGAAATTATTCAATTTAATCCTGTCGTCAGACCTCTTTCCAGAACAATGGAAAGGTGAGCCACATCACACCAATTCATAAAAAAGGTGACAATCATTAACCTGACAACTATAGAGGCCTCACACAAGGCCGCAATTTAGGGAACTTATTTTGTGCCATTCTGAACAACAGAATAACACAATTTATCCAGAATAATAATATAAAATCATCCCAGATAAGTTTTTCGCAAAATAACAGACCAACTGTTCATATATACTAGTGCTGTCAGTTTAACGCGTTATTAACGGCGTTAACGCAAACCCATTTTAACGCCGTTAATTTTTTTTTTTTTTTTTAGATTAACGTTCTTTTTGGCCTCGCAAACTGTGTAGTAGGCTAACGTTACGGTTTGAGTGAATGGTGAGCGCGATACGGCGAAATGGATGATAAAAAACTTCTGAATGGAAAGTTTACTTTTAAAAGTTGTGTTGTGCAAAAGAAGCGAGCTTCACTGTTGTCTGAAAATGTCAACAGGCAGCTGGCTGAAAGCAAAGAAGTAGTAGGCTTACCTTTTATTGGTAACCTAACTGTTACGGTTCATTGTTTCTGAAATAAGAGGCCTGACTGCTATGTTCCCAGCAAACTTGAAAAAAAGAAAATATTAAGCCATGGTTTAACTGCACTATAGGGTCCTTGTTTACCTGAAATGTGCACTTTATAATTTTATTTTGTACCGCCCTGTTTGGCAATGTTGGTTTTCAATAAAATAAAACATTTGCATAAAGCAAGCCAATCCACTTTTCCATGTTGATAAGGGCATTGAAATAAAAATAAAATGATGGAAAAAATTAATAAACGAAGGGACATTTAGAATAGATAAAAAATTGCGATTAATCGCGATTAATTTTGAGTTAACTATGACATAAATGCGATTAATCGCGATTAAATATTTTAATCGTTTGACAGCACTAATATATACACATCCCATACACTCATAGAGGAACATGTACAAAATGTTAAAAAGGTCAAATATTTGGTTGTTTCATAGACTTTAGCAACGCTTTCCACTCAGTATGGCATGATGGACTTATGTTGAAACTAATTCATAGGGGAATTGGAGACTAAATGTATGACATCATTAAAGACAGGTATAAAAAACAATAAATGCTGTCTAAAAATTAACAACAGAATAACTGGTACTTTGACCAGACAAAAGGAGTTCGACAAGGCTGTTGAGTAAGGCCAACCTTATTCAACATATAGATCACTGATTTGGCTACAGAGCTTGAAAGATCTGCGGCCCCCAGGTCTTATATTTCAAAATGAAGAAATGAAAGGCCTGCTTTTTGCTGACAATCTCCTCCTACACTCCCCTAGTGTAGAGGCGCTTCAGGAAAGTCTAAATATTCTTAACTAATACAGTCTAACAAGGCCTCCCCTTCCAATTAACCTGGATAAGTCCAAAATCATGATATTCCAGAAAAGACACACCATACTTAATAGCATGGGCGTCGCCACAATATAACTTGGGGGGGACACGTCCCCTTCACTTTAAAAAAAAAAGTCGTTTGGACCCCCCCACATTTGCCATCAAAATATTAGTGCATGCAGGGCTCTCAAGTTTTGAAGTGAGGCAAGAGTGACATATCCCCCCCCTCCCGGCCACGCCCCCATTCAGCCCGCCCCTCCCCTGCCATATGCCCACAGACCAGCCCTGCCCCCCCCTCCCCCCATATTATTATTAGTGTTTTGTTGTTGTTAATAATTGATCAGACTTGCAGAAAAGATTTGACACATGGCACTGACAATTCAACCAATTACTAAGTATTTATTCATTTTGGGAGAGAGAGAGAGAATTATGACTTGTGTTGTTTATTGTAGGTGTTTGTTGCCTTTTTGGACTCTTATCATTTTCGGTGTTGGTTCCCATTATATATGCCATAGTCATAGAATTGGATGTATTAATTAGGAAAAATTGTATTCATGAACATTGTAGTCAACCTTATGCATTTAAATGTACCTTGACCTCTTGCACACTCATCTCTGCAGTCACTGGCAAGTCAAAGTTTTTGACTGCGCTGGTTGACTTCAGTGCCTGCTGTTTGGCCTGATGCCCCTTACTGCCTATGTGCCTTGTCACATCCCGCACACCTGGATGGGCACAGGAGTTCTCTTGGCGGCAGATAGAGCACCAGTAATATGAGCTGGTGCTTCCTACAGTAATAAATGGCCATTTAGAGGTCCATTCACTATTAAAAGAGGTCTTGTAGGTGGCTGCTCCTGGGACTATTCTCCCTTTTGTTCTAGCCATCTCCTCCACTGTTTCTTCCACCATGTCTTCCACTGTCTCCTCCTCTTCCACCTGCACCATCTCCTCCTCCTCCTCCACCTGTACTGTCTCTTCCTCCTCCACCTGTACTGTCTCTTCCTCTTCCACCTGTACTGTCTCTTCCTCTTCCACCATCTCCTCCTCTAATGTGTTTACGTTCTCTGGGCCTAATCTGGCCTTTTTATGGGGCTTTCCTCTTTGGGCGAAGGACAGGATGCTTATTTGTTTTTTACCTGACATATTTTTTTTGATTGGCTGATAATTGGCACCTCACGGCAGAACTCCAGGGGATTCGGGGAGACGTGCTTGATTCCTCCATGGTGAGGGCAGCGCGGCCAGGTCATGTTTGCGCGCTGCGGCACATTAAATAGCCTACATTTTTTTTCAGCGTGAGAAATACGATGTGTGGCGGGAGTGTGTGATTAAAGACCGAAATGAGTGACTGTCACGCTCAATGCGTGACACTTGAGAGCCCTGTAACATGCTAGTTTTTCTAACGACTTTTTAAATCCTCCTTTTAAATCTTTTGGTCTCATTAAATGGAGAATAAAGTGCCAAAGTTGTCAGTGTCAGTATTCTGTGTATTACACCAAAACATTATCCTGGCTATCACCAGACCAAGCTCAATCTTATTTAAGATTGCAGATCGGGCTGGTTTACCCAGTCTACCAGAACATAATAGTAGTCAGTAATTGCAGAGGGGGGGGGGAGTGAAAGAGAGAGATCATTTTCTATCTAAAAACATGGTAAATGCACCAGAATGCGGGAAATTGCATCTACATCTTTCAAAATTTTCTGGGGGAGAAGCCCCAGACCCCCCGCCAAAATATGTCCCCCCCACTCTCAAAATGCTGCTGACGCAGAAGTCTCCCTCTCTCCCCCTCCCCCTCCCCTTGAACTCATCAAATACGGGGAAACAAACTTCACTCCGATAACATAGTATTGGTTTCAGTAGTGAATCAAAAATTTGTAAGCAGTGTTTTATAGGATGGTTATATTTTAGTGATGAGTTCCTTAGCATGTAGTATGTTTTTCTTGCCTTTTCAGTTAAATATCTTATTGCACCATCAAAATGTCCTGTAGATGAAATCATTAATCCTAAATAACAATATATTTTTACCTGTTCAAGTTTTTGTTCGCCAGTTGTGATCCTACAAACACTATTAAGTATGGTGTGTCTTTTCTGGAATATCATGATTTTGGACTTATCCAGGTTAATTGGAAGGGGAGGCCTTGTTAGACTGTATTAGTTAAGTATATTTAGACTTTTCTGAAGCGCCTCTACACTAGGGGAGTGTATGAGGAGATTGTCAGCAAAAAGCAGGCCATTCATTTCTTCATTTAGAAATATAAGACCTGGGGCCGCAGCTCTTTCAAGCTCTGTAGCCAACTCATTGATCTATATGTTGAATAAGGTTGGCCTTACTCAACAGCCTTGTCGAACTCCTTTTGTCTGGTCAAAATAACAGTTATTCTGTTGTTAATTTTTAGACAGCATTTATTGTTTTTATACCTGTCTTTAATGATGTCATACATTTAGTCTTCAATTCCACTATTAATTAGTTTCAACATAAGTCCATCATGCCATACTGAGTGGAAAGCGTTGCTAAAGTCTATGAAACAACCAAATATTTGACCTTTTTAACATTTTGTACATGTTCCTCTATGAGTGTATGGGATGTGTATATATGAACAGTTGGTCTGTTATTTTGCGAAAAACTTATCTGGGATGAATTTATGAAATTATTATTCTGGATAAATTGTGTTATTCTGTTGTTCAGGATGGCACAAAATAAGTTCCCTAAATTGCGGCCTTGTGTAAGGCCTCTATAGTTGTCAGGTTTATGTTTGTCACCTTTTTTATGAATTGGTGTGATGTGGCTCACCTTTCCATTGTTCTGGAAAGGGGTCTGACGACAGGATTAAATTGAATAATTTCAAGATTGTCTCTCTTAATTTAGGTGTGCTGTGTTTCAGCATTTGATTGTACCCTCATCTACACCACATCATTTTTTGTTCTTGAGGTATTTCAATTTTGTATTCAATTTGTTTTCTCAACTTCTCAAGTCATTTTCTCAACTGAGCATTTAAGGCTTTTTGTTCAGAATTTAGGTTACCTTTTTGTATAATTGTATAAATGTAGGAAATACTGTATGTATAACTGGAAGTTGTACGATTTTAAGTAGATGCAGCAACTTTCTTGATGAACTTTGTCTCAGCTCTAGGTTGTTATCTGAAGAAGGTAGGCAGATATCAGGTGAACACAGATTTGCAGTGACTCACATGATTTCTGGGGAACTAGAGTGGGAGGCCTGGTATAATCAATAACTCAGTAAGGCTGGCAAAGGTGCCATCTGATAAGGGTGTGAATCACTTTGTTAGTTAGGTGTTATCTGATCGGATGACAATTCCAGACGTATCGCTATAGTGTTTCTGACAAGCCCTATCCTGTTGTGATAGCAGGGGTCAGCATGGTTGGCTGGTCTAGGTGTGAGCATGTGGTTGATAACAGAAATGTAGTGGTGAATGACGTCGTAAACCTGTGTTTCCCAAGAAAGCCATTTGACTTATCAAAGGCTGATGAACCAAAAGAGCAAATGGCCCACACACACACACATGCATGCACGCACGCACCCACAGACACACACACACACACACACACACACATACACACATACACACACACATAGACACAGAGACAGATACACAGTATACTAATAGTTATATTATAAACAATAAAACAGGGGTATTGTGTAATATGTGACTATATTTTAGTTTAATCCCAACACACACACACACACACACACACACACACACACACACACACACACACACACACACACACACACACACACTCACAGTAAGAGATGAGAAAGTGTTAAATCCACTTTGTTAAGCAACTGTGTATACACAACACATTCGGGGCCCACTGGAATAACTTTGATAGAACAAAAAAAAAAAAAAAAATCACCCCATTAGTTGATGGTAGAAAATGGATAGAACATTTGAAAATCATACAACAAAGGTAACCTAAATTCTGAACAAAAAGCCTTAAATGCTCAGTTGAGAAAACAACTTGAGAAGTTGAGAAAACAAATTGAATACAAAATTGAAATACCTCAAGAACAAAAAATGATGTGGTGTAGATGAGGGTACAATCAAATGCTGAAACACAGCACACCTAAATTAAGAGAGACAATCTTGAAATTATTCAATTTAATCCTGTCGTCAGACCTCTTTCCAGAACAATGGAAAGGTGAGCCACATCACACCAATTCATAAAAAAGGTGACAACCATTAACCTGACAACTATAGAGGCCTCACACAAGGCCGCAATTTAGGGAACTTATTTTGTGCCATTCTGAACAACAGAATAACACAATTTATCCAGAATAATAATATAAAATCATCCCAGATAAGTTTTTCGCAAAATAACAGACCAACTGTTCATATATACTAGTGCTGTCAGTTTAACGCGTTATTAACGGCGTTAACGCAAACCCATTTTAACGCCGTTAATTTTTTTTATCGCGCGATTAACGCGATATTTTTTTTTTTAGATTAACGTTCTTTTTGGCCTCGCAAACTGTGTAGTAGGCTAACGTTACGGTTTGAGTGAATGGTGAGCGCGATACGGCGAAATGGATGATAAAAAAAAACTTTTGAATGGAAAGTTTACTTTTAAAAGTTGTGTTGTTGCAAAAAGAAGCGAGCTTCACTGTTGTCTGAAAATGTCAAACAGGCAGCTGGCTGAAAGCAAAGAAGTAGTAGGCTAACCTTTTATTGGTAACCTAACTGTTACGGTTCATTGTTTCTGAAATAAGAGGCCTGACTGCTATGTTCCCAGCAAACTTGAAAAAAAGAAAATATTAAGCCATGGTTTAACTGCACTATAGGGTCCTTGTTTACCTGAAATGTGCACTTTATAATTTTATTTTGTACCGCCCTGTTTTGGCAATGTTGGTTTTCAATAAAATAAAACATTTGCATAAAGCAAGCCAATCCACTTTTCCCATGTTGATAAGGGCATTGAAATAAAAATAAAATGATGGAAAAAAATTAATAAACGAAGGGACATTTAGAATAGATAAAAATTGCGATTAATCGCGATTAATTTTGAGTTAACTATGACATAAATGCGATTAATCGCGATTAAATATTTTAATCGTTTGACAGCACTAATATATACACATCCCATACACTCATTAGAGGAACATGTACAAAATGTTAAAAGGTCAAATATTTGGTTGTTTCATAGACTTTAGCAACGCTTTCCACTCAGTATGGCATGATGGACTTATGTTGAAACTAATTCATAGGGGAATTGGAGACTAAATGTATGACATCATTAAAGACAGGTATAAAAAACAATAAATGCTGTCTAAAAATTAACAACAGAATAACTGGTACTTTGACCAGACAAAAGGAGTTCGACAAGGCTGTTGAGTAAGGCCAACCTTATTCAACATATAGATCACTGATTTGGCTACAGAGCTTGAAAGATCTGCGGCCCCCAGGTCTTATATTTCTAAATGAAGAAATGAAAGGCCTGCTTATTGCTGACAATCTCCTCCTACACTCCCCTAGTGTAGAGGCGCTTCAGGAAAGTCTAAATATTCTTAACTAATACAGTCTAACAAGGCCTCCCCTTCCAATTAACCTGGATAAGTCCAAAATCATGATATTCCAGAAAAGACACACCATACTTAATAGCATGGGCGTCGCCACAATATAACTTGGGGGGACACGTCCCCTTCACTTTAAAAAAAAAAAAGTCGTTTGGACCCCCCCACATTTGCCATCAAAATATTAGTGCATGCAGGGCTCTCAAGTTTTGAAGTGAGGCAAGAGTGACAAATCCCCCCCTCCCGGCCACGCCCCCATTCCGCCCGCCCCTCCCCTGCCGTATGCCCACAGACCAGCCCTGCCCCCCCCTCCCCCCATATTATTATTAGTGTTTTGTTGTTGTTAATAATTGATCAGACTTGCAGAAAAGATTTGACACATGGCACTGACAATTCAACCAATTACTAAGTATTTATTCAATTTGGGAGAGAGAGAGAGAATTATGACTTGTGTTGTTTATTGTAGGTGTTTGTTGCCTTTTTGGACTCTTATCATTTTCGGTGTTGGTTCCCATTATATATGCCATAGTCATAGAATTGGATGTATTAATTAGGAAAAATTGTATTCATGAACATTGTAGTCAACCTTATGCATTTAAATGTACCTTGACCTCTTGCACACTCATCTCTGCAGTCACTGGCAAGTCAAAGTTTTTGACTGCGCTGGTTGACTTCAGTGCCTGCTGTTTGGCCTGATGCCCCTTACTGCCTATGTGCCTTGTCACATCCCGCACACCTGGATGGGCACAGGAGTTCTCTTGGCGGCAGATAGAGCACCAGTAATATGAGCTGGTGCTTCCTACAGTAATAAATGGCCATTTAGAGGTCCATTCACTATTAAAAGAGGTCTTGTAGGTGGCTGCTCCTGGGACTATTCTCCCTTTTGTTCTAGCCATCTCCTCCACTGTTTCTTCCACCATGTCTTCCACTGTCTCCTCCTCTTCCACCTGCACCATCTCCTCCTCCTCCTCCACCTGTACTGTCTCTTCCTCCTCCACCTGTACTGTCTCTTCCTCTTCCACCCGTACTGTCTCTTCCTCTTCCACCATCTCCTCCTCTAATGTGTTTACGTTCTCTGGGCCTAATCTGGCCTTTTTAGGGGGCTTTCCTCTTTGGGCGAAGGACAGGATGCTTATTTGTTTTTTACCTGACATCTTTGAAAGACAGATGCAATGATTAATGCATCCATGGCCAGGATATTTATAACATGCTAGTATGCCTAATGAGCTCGCGATTCACAACTTCACGTGAAGAAGCCTCGGAATCTGAATAGAATGTTCAAGCAAACACATTTACAAAAAATTATTCCCATAACATCATTGAATATTAAGGGCTGCCTAATATTCGTTCGAATTATAGGCTATATATATTTTTAATAGGCCTACTCAAATTTATTATAGCCTATTAACGAAGTTCGGAGTCAAAGCTATAGTGAAAAGGCAAACTGTGTTGGCTACAAACACTCTTTAAAAACTGATGCTAATTATCTGGGAAATATTCTCTAACTGCAGTCAAGTTGTCATTGCTTGTGTCAAACCATTGTGAATTTGTTGTAACATTAAAACAGGAGACGACTTGCTCTTTGTAGAAGACTGATGCTCGGAGCTCCAGTGGTTTCCTCAGGTTAACGAAACTTTCGGAAGATCAGTCGCGCGCAATTCCAGGATGCTTTATTTTCATTGGTTGCTGGATTAAATCTTACCCAGATACAACAGATACAAAAGACACTTTTTTTTCTGATTGGCTATTTTTTTTTTTTGATTGGCTGATAATTGGCTCCTCACAGCAGAACTCCAGGGGATTCGGGGAGACGTGCTTGATTCCTCCATGGTGAGGGCAGCGTGGCCAGGTCATGTTTGCGCGCTGCGGCACATTAAATAGCCTATATTTTTTTTCAGCGTGAGAAATACGATGTGTGGCGGGAGTGCGTGATTAAAGACCGAAATGATTGACTGTCACGCTCAATGCGTGACACTTGAGAGCCCTGTAACATGCTAGTTTTTCTAACGACTTTTTAAATCCTCCTTTTAAATCTTTTGGTCTCATTAAATGGAGAATAAAGTGCCAAAGTTGTCAGTGTCAGTATTCTGTGTATTACACCAAAACATTATCCTGGCTATCACCAGACCAAGCTCAATCTTATTTAAGATTGCAGATCGGGCTGGTTTACCCAGTCTACCAGAACATAATAGTAGTCAGTAATTGCAGAGGGGGGGGGGGGAGTGAAAGAGAGAGATCATTTTCTATCTAAAAACATGGTAAATGCACCAGAATGCGGGAAATTGCATCTACATCTTTCAAAATTTTCTGGGGGAGAAGCCCCAGACCCCCCGCCAAAATATGTCCCCCCCACTCTCAAAATGCTGCTGACGCCCTTGCTTAATAGTGTTTATAGGATCACAAATGGCAAACAAAAACTTGAACAGGTAAAAATATATTGTTATTTAGGATTAATTATTTAATCTACAGGACATTTTGATGGTGCAATAAGATATTTAACACTTCCAGCCCCAAGGCTTTTTTTTACTATGTTAGGTAGTCTGCCATGCCTGATATTTTTGTATATTTCACCTAACTAAAAACCATGAGGCAAAAGTGGCATTTATGATTATATTCTAGAACACCTCAGCAATAATAAAATGAGAGTAAAAGGAATGTAGTAAAAAACGTTTTTTATTCAAATGAAATCTAAAGACACTAAAATTAAATCTAGTTTTAGAGGTGCCCAGACTTTGTACAAAAACACATTGTTAATATTTTGGAAGTTTTCTTCTTTACTCTGAGCCCTGTAAACATAGGTGTTTGCTCCACATAGGTGAGTTTATCATTCAGAAAGTGTGTGTGGTTTCAATACTCATTTTAAGTAATATACAATGTAACACTTTCCTTCACTTAGACCACTATGCATATTGATGAGAAAGGTGTGAACATTCTGGGACACCTCGGTCAAGAACAATGGCCATGACGTAATGGGCCTGGAATGTCTTTGTTCCTACAGGTTTACTTGACACATCACGACCCAATAGTGATCACTGAATTACCATCTCCTTATCATATGAATAGTTGTCATTTGCTAATGGGAGGGTCGAAACCTCACTCAGAGGCTGAAATATGCAAGGGATTCGTAATATTGTCCTTACAAAGTGATTATTTATATTTTAGTTTCAAACTTTACATATTTTAAAAGAAAAGGGTTCGAGGTTGCTGTGGGTGTTAGTTTTATGTTTCTAGGACAAAAACTCGCAGAGATTTTTAAATATATTAATCAAAATACCAAAAAGTCCCCCACGGGGCCCCTTTTTTAAATTATATTTACTTAATTATTATTATTAAATGTTTTCCCTGTATTACTATTATTATTGTTGTTACTGCTTAAGTGCTTGGGTAATGTTGTATTGTACAGTCATGCCAATAAAGACAATTGCATTTAATTGAAATGCAGAGAGAGAGAGAGAGAGAGAGAGAGAGAGAGAAAGAGATGCAGAGAGAGAGAGAGATGTACAGAAAGAGCGAGAATCAAAGAAATGCACTCCACTCTGTATAAAAAACAACAACAAATTCAATAACTCATATTGCAGCATGAAACAATACGAATCCTTTGTAATCAGCCAAGGGAATGTCCAGGGGTTAAGATCATCAGCCTTTGGACTAAAAAGTAACAACTCAGAGTTATTTGATGAGTTCAAGGGGAGGGGGAGGGGGAGAGAGGGAGACTTACACCAAATGGCTGCCCTCCAGGCTATGGGGAAGCAAGAAAGCTCCCTGGAGTGACACAGGGAACGACCTCAGGGATGGAATCCTTATCTGGTTTAAAGCTAAATATACAAATTATATTGAACTTGTTAGAGAAGGTGAAAATTATATATGGCTTAAGTTTAAAAAAAAAAAAAAGACCTGAGCTCCAATACCCAAAACATATTCCTATGGACAATCTACATCCCTCCAATTAAATCCCCCTACTTTAAGGATCAAACCATTACTGATCTAGAGGAAGCCATCACCCCACTTCCAAACCCAGGGAAATATCCTAATTGTAGGTGATCTGTATCCACACACAGCTGAAGAAGCACACACTACTAGCACAAACGGAGACAAATACATGAATAACAAAACTAACACCAGTCTTACTCTTCCATTAAGGAATAACTATGATAAAATTAACAAATAGAAAGGGGAAAGAACTACTGCAGCTCTGTTGGTCCCACTGTCTGTACATAGTCAATAGTTGCCTAAGAGGGGACTCCTTTGGCCGCTACACCTACAGCTCCTCTCTGGGCAGTAGCACAGCAGATTACGCGATAACATATTTTGACCCTTTCTCTCTCAAAGCAGTCACAGGCAGGCAACAAACCCCTTTTTCAGACTATAACCAGATCAGAATATACATAAAAAGACTCCACTCTAATCAACCATGCCCTAACTCCAGTCATTTATATAACATAACAACTCAATAAAGATGGGCGCAAAGCAGAATACCTGAATATCAGGAAGCAATGAGCAGCCATGAAATTAAAGAACATTTAAATTTGTGCATGCCCCCATTCACATCTCAGCAGTAAAGAAGGAGTACACATAGCCACAAAGCACATCTTGTGGCCCAACAAGCAAACTTACCTCTCCAAAAACCAAACCTACCCCCTAAAAAATAAAAAAAATAAAAAAAGGAATGCAAGAAAAATGGTTTGACTCAGAATGTAAAAAACATTAGGAAAAAACTATAACAATTACCCACCCAAAAACACAGGCCTCCAGACAATCAGGATAATTTGTATATTTAGCTTTAAACCAGATAAGGATTCCATCCCTGAGGTCGTTCCCTGTGTCCACTCCAGGGAGCTTTCTTGCTTCCCCATAGCCTGGAGGGCAGCCATTTGGTAAGTCTCCCTCTCTCCCCCTCCCCCTCCCCTTGAACTCATCAAATAACTCTGAGTTGTTACTTTTTAGTCCAAAGGCTGATGATCTTAACCCCTGGACATTCCCTTGGCTGATTACAAAGGATTCGTATTGTTTCATGCTGCAATATGAGTTATTGAATTTGTTGTTGTTTTTTATACAGAGTGGAGTGCATTTCTTTGATTCTCGCTCTTTCTGTACATCTCTCTCTCTCTCTGCATCTCTCTCTCTCTCTCTCTCTCTCTCTCTCTCTCTCTCTCTCTCTGTTTTTCAATTAAATGCAATTGTCTTTATTGGCATGACTGTACAATACAACATTACCCAAGCTCTTAAGCAGTAACAACAATAACAATAGTAATACAGGGAAAACATTTACAGTAATAATAATAATTAAGTAAATATAATTAAGTAATGTTCAATTCCATAAGATATACATATAGCAGATACAAGTAATGGACAGTTAGAAAAATGGAAAACCTGTAGTTAATGTAATTTTCTTTATTCCTTTCTTTTAGCTGTTTCAGTTTTGAAGCAATGGTTGAATCTTTTTTTGAATTCTTTTTTTTTAGTTGAGCTCCTGTTTTTTTGAATAGATAGTTTAAAGGCTCTCTCTCGGGGTGTCCACCCCCTCTGCTCAAACTTCACTCCGATAACATAGTATTGGATTCAGTAGTGAATCAAAAATTTGTAAGCAGTGTTTTATAGGATGGTTATATTTTAGTGATGAGTTCCTTAGCATGTAGTATGTTGTTCTTGCCTTTTCAGTTAAATATCTTATTGCACCATCAAAATGTCCTGTAGATTAAATCATTAATCCTAAATAACAATATATTTTTACCTGTTCAAGTTTTTGTTTGCCAGTTGTGATCCTATAAACACTATTAGGTATGGTGTGTCTTTTCTGGAATATCATGGTTTTGGACTTATCCAGGTTAATTGGAAGGGGAGGCCTTGTTAGACTGTATTAGTTAAGAATATTTAGACTTTCCTGAAGCGCCTCTACACTAGGGGAGTGTAAGAGGAGATTGTCAGCAAAAAGCAGGCCTTTAATTTCTTCATTTAGAAATATAAGACCTTGGGGCCGCAGATCTTTCAAGCTCTCTAGCCAAATCAGTGATCTATATGTTGAATAAGGTTGGCCTTACTCAACAGCCTTGTCGAACTCCTTTTGTCTGGTCAAAGTACCAGTTATTCTGTTGTTAATTTTTAGACAGCATTTATTGTTTTTTATACCTGTCTTTAATGATGTCATACATTTAGTCTCCAATTCCCCTATGAATTAGTTTCAACATAAGTCCATCATGCCATACTGAGTGGAAAGCGTTGCTAAAGTCTATGAAACAACCAAATATTTGACCTTTTTAACATTTTGTACATGTTCCTCTATGAGTGTATGGGATGTGTATATATGAACAGTTGGTCTGTTATTTTGCGAAAAACTTATCTGGGATGAATTTATGATATTATTATTCTGGATAAATTGTGTTAGTCTGTTGTTCAGGATGGCACAAAATAAGTTCCCTAAATTGCGGTCTTGTGTGAGGCCTCTATAGTTGTCTTTTTTATGAATTGGTGTGATGTGGCTCACCTTTCCATTGTTCTGGAAAGAGGTCTGACGACAGGATTAAATTGAATAATTTCAAGATTGTCTCTCTTAATTTAGGTGTGCTGTGTTTCAGCATTTGATTGTACCCTCATCTACACCACATCATTTTTTGTTCTTGAGGTATTTCAATTTTGTATTCAATTTGTTTTCTCAACTTCTCAAGTTGTTTTCTCAACTGAGCATTTAAGGCTTTTTGTTCAGAATTTAGGTTACCTTTTTATAAAATTTTCAAATGTTCTATCCATTTTCTACCATCAACTAATGGGGTGACAATGGGCCCCGAATGTGTTGTGTATACACCGTTGCTTAACAAAGTGGATTTAACACCTTTCTCATCTCTTACTGTGAGTGTGTGTGTGTGTGTGTGTGTGTGTGTGTGTGTGTGTGTTTGTATGTCTTCAATGTATCACACTGTTTTGGGATTAAACTAAAATATAGTCACATATTACACAATACCCCTGTTTTATTGTTTATAATATAACTATTAGTATACTGTGTATCTGTCTGTGTGTGTGTGTGTGTGTGTATGTGTGTATGTGTGTGTGTGTGTGTGTGTGTGTGTGTGTCTGTGGGTGCGTGCGTGCATGCATGTTTGGGCCATTTGCTCTTTTGGTTCATCAGCCTTTGATAAGTCAAATGGCTTTCTTGGGAAACACAGGTTTACGACGTCATTCACCACTACATTTCTGTTATCAACCCCATGCTCACACCTAGACCAGCCAGCCATGCTGACCCCCTGCTATCACAACAGGATAGGGCTTGTCAGAAACACTATAGCGATACGTCTGGAATTGTCATCCGATCAGATAACACCTAACTAACAAAGTGATTCACACCATTATCAGATCTCAACTGTCTCTGAGGAGGGGGGAGAAAAGGGGGTGATATATTTATGACTTGTCAGAGGACCTGTCCCCATCACTCCAATATGACAAGCAATCAGATACCCACCTAACAACAAAGCGTACATCCATCCAATATGACACATTAATCACACTTGTATTACCCTAATCAATCCAATTATGACATAAACCCACCTCTATACACTACTCACAACTATCAGGTCTGCCGTAACTGAATAAAAATGTACTTCCTTGAAGCCACACACACATAGTCCTGCATCATATGATTTCTTGAAAACTAAAGTGTTGGCATGGGTGTGGTGGGATATCGTCTTGTGAACTAAAGCTCAACAGAAGATGGGTCATGCAGCAAGACAACAACCCTAAACATTAAAAGCAGTTTTGTAAGAAGGAATCGGCCAAAATTCCTCCAAGCCGATGTATGGGACTGATTAATAGTTATAAAAAACGTTTGGTTGAGGTTATTGCTACTCAGGGAGGTCACACTAGGTACTGAAAGCACGGGTTCACATACTTTTTCCAACAAGGCATTTAATGTTTGATAATTTTGCTCAACAAATGAATTTTTAAGGAAGAATGTTTTCTGTGTTTTTTTGTTGAACTATGTGCCACCTCACTTCCGATTGTGGCACGGTGGCTCAGGTGCTTGCACTGCCGCCTCACAGCAAGAAGGTCATGGGTTCGATTCCCGCATGGGGCGCTGTTGGCTCAGGTGGGCTATCTCCCGGGCCTTTCTGTGTGGAGTTTGCATGTTCTCCCCGTGTTCACAAGGGGTTTCCTGCACTAAGAACCCCAACAGAAAAACATGCAAAAGGAACAGAACACATGTCCATCCCTGACCAAAGATGGACAGTTCACTTGACTTGGTCCCTGGGCGCTTACAAGCTGCCCACTGCTCATGGGGGGTCCTGGAGGAGGGACAGTCCAAAAGGCAGAAGATAAATTCACCGCAACCTCAGGCCTGCGTGTGTGTCCTGTGTCGCCTCCATATATTCATGTGTGTGTTCCAGTGTGTCGTGTGTGCCAATAAAACCTGACAATTATTATATTTATCAAGTTTTAGGACTTTTTACACATTTAAGATCACATTTATGCAGATATACTGAAAATTCTAAAGGGTTCACAAACTTTCTAGCACCACTGTATATCACTCCAAAATGAGAGAGATGACCATGATAGAACCATTCATGAATCAGTGGCACATTATCGTCTATTTAATTTTCTGATGTTTTTTTTCATTTTGATTTGAGCCAGCAATTGCTTCCAAGAATTATTGTGACTGCAGTATAGGCAGTGTTTTTTTTTGGGGGGGGGGGGCCTATGCTGGAGGAAATACTGTATGTATAACTGGAAGTTGTACGATTTTAAGTAGATGCAGCAACTTTCTTGATGAACTTTGTCTCAGCTCTAGGTTGTTATCTGAAGAAGGTAGGCAGATATCAGGTGAACACAGATTTACAACCCTCAGGTGTGCAGTGACTCACATGATTTCTGAGGAACTAGAGTGGGAGTCCTGGTATAATCAATAACTCAGTAAGGCTGGCAAAGGTGCCATACGGAGCACAGTTCAAAGTCCAACAGTGTTCCAGCGTGTTCAGTGTGTTCCAGTGTGTTCAGTTTGTTCAGTGTGTTCAGTGTTCCAGCGTGTTCAGTGCTCCAGTGTGTTCCAGTAGAATACAATTTTAAATACATCAACTGTGTTCCAGTAGTATAACATTTAAAAAAATGTTATGCAACAATTTGACCTCAAATTAACAGCTTCAAAATCATTTTGGTGGTACACTGATGTAATATGGCATCTGTGTCACTGCCACAGCATGCCTGGTGCACCTGGTATAGCACTGTGTCTTTGGGGTATGGGTGCGAGACCTCTTGTGAGAACTACATAATGCTTTATGGCACCACCTCACACAACAACAACAACAGTCAGATAGCAGGTTAAACTAGATTCACATCTCTCAGGTCTGCCGTAACTGAATAAAAATGTACTTCCTTGAAGCCACACACACATAGTCCTGCATCATATGATTTCTTGAAAACTTGAGTGTTGGCATGGGTGTGGTGGGATATTGTCTTGTGAACTAAAGCTCAACAGAAGATGGGTCATGCAGCAAGACAACAACCCTAAACACACAAGTGTGTAAGTGTAGTCTAGAGTTGAAGCAGTTTTGTAAGGAGGAATGGGCCAAAATTCCTCCAAGCAAATGTATGGGACTGATTAATAGTTATAGAAAACGTTTGGTTGAGGTTCGATGTATAGGGTGATATGCATAAACACAGGTATGCCCAGGTGAGATGCATAAAGATAGGTTTGCCTAGGTGTATATCTGCATAAATTTGATCTAAAATGTGATCACATCTTCATCTATGTCCTAAAACTTGATAAGTGGAACCAGTTCAACACAAAAACACAAAAATCTTCTTCTATAATTTATTTATTGAGCAAAATGATTGCATTAAATGCTTTGTTGGAAAAATTAAGTGAAGAAGGCTAAATCTTAATCCTGTAGCATGTGAGTCTCAATCCTGATTGGCTAGTCATTGCGCATGCTTGAAGATGCCTATAAAGTCACAGGACATACTTTCAATGTTACATTGCGGGGAATCTTTCAGAGAGCTCACTAAAGGCTTGCTACATAAGAAGAGAAAGGTAGGTCTTATCATGCAGTGACTGATAACATCTTGCTTATAGTGACACAGCAATTTACAGAAAAGGTTGCTATTGGTTAGTTGATTCACACACGGTAACTTAATAGTATGTAGCCTAGTAAAACATACACACACACACACAATGCGTTGTTTACTAACTAAAAATAACTAGGCCTTTGTGTTTCTGTATGATAATACATCTGCCTTCCTGGTATTTTCTGTATGTTTCTGCACTGCAAAAAATCAGCCTTCAAAAACAAGAAAAAAAAGTAAAAAAATGGGGTATATATCACTTAAAATAAGCTAAAGTATCTGCCAACAGAACAGGAAGATTTGACTTACCAAGACTTTCTAAAAAAAGTAAAAATATCTAGCCTCAAAGAACCCAAATATATCTTAAAACTAGTGTGGCCAGACTAAAAACAAGTACATTTGTCAAAATATTTAAGAATAATTTTCTCAATATGTAGGAAAACGTGCTTATATTCACTAAATGCTAGCACCATCATCTTGAAATGAGGCTACATGCTAGGCAATGTATCTTGAAATCAGTACAGCTACTCTAAAAACAAGTGCATTTGCCTAAATACAAAAAAAATTAAGAATTCTTTCCTCGAAATGTAGAAAAATGTGCTTATATTCAGCAAATGATAGCACCATCATCTTGAAATGAGGCTATATGTTAGGCAATTTATCTTGAAATTAGTACAGCTACACTTAAAACAAGTACATTTGCCTAGATGCCCAAAATATATAAGAATTATTTTCTCAATATGTTGGAAAATGTGCTTATATTCAGCAAATGCTAGCACCATCATCTTGAAATAAGGCTTTATGTTAGGCAATTTATTTTGAAATCAGTAAAGCTACAATAAAAACAAGTACATTTGCCTAGATACTGTAAGAATTATTTTCTCAATATCTAGGACAATTTGCTTAAATTCAGCGATTTTTCTTTATTTCTAATTATTATTTTTCAAGCTTTATTTTTTCGGCTTTTTTGCCTTTACTCAGATAGGACAGTAGAGCGAGACAGGAAGCGAGCTGGAGGGAGGGATTGAGAAATGACCGCAAGTCGGACTCGAACCTGAACTCTTACCTGTATCCCCATCTTACCCATTCATGGTGCAGGGTTGCTGCCGCTTGTGCCACAGCTCCATCCTTAAAACAGTCATCTGTTGAGGATATTGCCATTTGTTTTGGAGAGTTTTGAAGTCAATGCATATGTGCAATTGATCATTGAGATAATAGAGACCGCAGTGTTACACCTAAACAGCATTATGTGATTAATTTGCCATCAGAGATCAAATCATTGGATCCAATGGTCAGACATATGTGTATGTGGTTCGAGTCTTAACATTGTTTCTTTAAACAATGGGCATCTAAGCTCAAATTCAAGTACATTTGTCTTGATTCTGACTTTGACAAAGCAGTTTTGTACTTGCCAGTGGTGATGAAACTAGTTCCAAGCACTAACTTGCTCAGAACCAATAATAAAATCTCAGTAACAGGTTATAGTACCTTAGGCAATTTATCTTGAAATCAGTAATGCTTTTTAAGAACATTTGCCTAGATACCGTAAGAATTCTTTTCTCAATATCTAGGACAATTTGCTTAAATATAGCGATTTTTTTTGCTCAGAACTAGGAATAAAATCTCAGTAACAAGTTATAGTACCTTATTAAGATACACCATCTTAGTAAGATGAAATATCTTAAATCAAGGCAATATATATTTGTTTTTTGTTTGACAAGATATTTCTTCCTACCGGGTAAGAGCATTTGACTTCAAAACTCTCCAAAACAAATGGCAATATCCTCAACAGATGATTTCTTTTCTTGTTTTTAAAGGCTGATTTTTTGCAGTGTAGGAAGAAATATCTTGTCAGACAAAAACAAGTATATATTGCCTTGATTTAAGATATTTCATCTTACTAAGATGGTGTATCTTAATAAGGTACTATAACTTGTTACTGAGATTTTATTACTGGTTCTGAGCAAAAAAAATCGCTATATTTAAGCAAATTGTCCTAGATATTGAGAAAATAATTCTTACGGTATCTAGGCAAATGTTCTTGTTATTAGTGTAGCTTTACTGATTTCAAGATGAATTGCCTAACACATTATCTACATTTCGAGAAAATAATTCTGACATTTTTTTGTATTTAGGCAAATGTACTTGTTTTTAGAGTAGCTTTACTGATTGCAAGATAAATTACCTAGCATATAGCCTCATTTCAAGATGATGGAACTATCATTTGCTGAATATAAGCACATTTTTCTACATTTCGGGACAATTATTCTTAAGTTTTTTTTTATTGAGGCAAATGTACTTGTTTTTAGAGTAGCTTTACTCATTTCAAGATAAATAGCCTGGCATTAGACTCATTTCAAGATGATAGTGCTAGCATTTGCTGAATTTAAGCACATTTTCTACATATTGAGAAAATAATTCTCAAATCTTTTGGGTACATAGGCAAATGTATTTTTTAGTGTAGTTGTACTGATTTCAAGATAAATTGCCTAGCATATAGCCTCATTCAAGATGATGGGCTATCATTTGCTGAATATAAGCACATTTTTCTATATATTGAGAAAATAATTCTGACATTCTTTTGTATTCGGGCATATGTGCTTGTTTTTAGTGTAGTTGTACTGATTCAAGATAAATTGCCTAGCATGTAGACTCATTCTAAAATGATGGTGCTAACATTTGCTGAATATAAGCAATTTTTTCTATATTGAGAAAATAATTCTGAAATTTTTTGTATTCGGGCATATGTGCTTGTTTTTAGTGTAGTTTACTGATTTCAAGATAAATTACCTATCATGTAGACTGATTTAAAGATGATGGTGCTAGCATTTGCTGAATATAAGCACTTTTTCTACATATTGAGAAAATAATTCTTAATTTTTTGTATTTAGGTAAATGTACTTTTTAGTGTAGTTTACTGATTTCAAGATAAATTGCCTAGCCTATAGCCTATTCAAGATGATGGTGCTAGCATTTGCTGAATTAAGCACATTTTTCTACATATTGAGAAAATAATTCTAAATTTTGTGGGTACATAGGCAAATGTACTTGTTTAGTGTAGTTGTACTGATTTCAAGATAAATTGCCTAGCATATAGCTCATTCAAATGATGGGCTACATTTGCTGAATATAAGCACATTTTTCTATATATTGAGAAAATAATTCTGACATTTTTGTATTCGGGCATATGTGCTTGTTTTTAGTGTAGTTGTACTGATTCAAGATAAATTGCCTAGCATGTAGACTCATTTAAAATGATGGTGCTACATTTGCTGATATAAGCATTTTTTCTATATTGAGAAAATAATTCTAAATTTTTGTATTAGGCATATGTGCTTGTTTTAGTGTAGTTGTACTGATTTCAATAAATTGCCTATCATGTAGACTCATTTAAGATGAGGCCTAGCATTTGCTGAATATAAGCATTTTTCTACATTTGAAAATTAATTCTTAATTTTTTGTATTAGGCAAATACTTTTTTGTAGCTTACTGATTTCAAGATAAATTGCCTAGCATAGCTTATTTCAAGATGATGGGCTAGATTTGCTGAATATAATTAACATTTTCTACATTTGAGAAATAATTCTTAAATTTTTGTATTAGGCAAATGTACTTGTTTTAGTGTAGCTGTACTGATTTCAAGCTAAATTGCCTAGCATATAGCCTTATTTCAAGATGATGGTGCTAGGATTTGCTGAATTTAAGCACATTTTCTTACATATTGAGAAAATAATTCTTAAATCTTTTGGGTATATAGGCAAATGTACTTGTTTTAGTGTAGCTGTACTGATTTCAAGATAAATGACCTAGCATATAGCCTCATTTCAAGATGATGGTGCTAGCATTTGCTGAATATAAGCACGTTTTCCTCATTCACTTTAACCTGCTAAAGGATGATAAAGTCTGTTCTTAAAGCAAAAGTTTGACTTAGTTTAATACTGTCTTTGCACTGTATAGTATTTTGTCTACAGGAATACATAATTGCTGTGCTGTGCTGTGCTGTGCTGTAAAAAAATGTTTTATAGATCAGAAGGACAAGATGCTTGAAATAAGAAATTCTGACTTTGACAAAGCAGTTTTGTACTTATAATGCCTTATAATTATGGCAATTCTAGTTTCAAGCATTAACGTGCTCAGAACCAGTAATAAAATCTCAGTAACAAGTAATAAAACCTTATTAAGATAATTAAGGACTGAAACACTTGAAGCAAGTGAAATGTTCTAACATAAAAAATGCCTGGTAAGAAGAAATATCTTGTCAGACAAAAACAAGCATATATTGCCTTGATTGAAGATATTTCATCTTACTAAGATTTCACTTTTTGCAGTGTGTTGTGTACTCTTGCATCAGGCTTGTAATTGCACTTCTCTGACACTGACAATTGAAAGTATGGGGTGAATGGGGTGACGGCATGCGTTGCTGAACTGAATTTTCCTTTGCTTTGCTTGCCTTGCTTACATCGACTTACCCTAGGAACTTTTCAAGCACAGGCCCCAGCCAATCAAATCACGTGATGTAAATATTCCAGCGCAGGTCTGGTATTATGCAAATATTGTTCAGAGAGTTAGAAGTAATTTTTCTAACTTCTTCTTATTACAGTGCATGCAATGCCCTGTATTGCTATTCCTACGCTTCTTATTATAGCACATGCAATTCCCCGTATTGTTATTCCTAGGCCTCTTATTACAGGGCATAAAATGCTTCTTCTTATTATTCTGTTTACCAATTTATGTGATTAATTCAGCTCGAACCGCTTAACGTAGAAACTTTGTTAAAACCTTGTCGCGTAGGTCTTGTAAAGGCCATTTTCATTTTTCTAAACTTTATACTTTTTAAGATCACTTTAGAGAGCAATGAGGCTGGTGCTAGTTATAAACCAACCAACACTTCTCAGTGACAGCCATACGAAGACGTTATGAGAGAGATAGCTAATAGCGAGGTATTATTTTATCAATGAATGTTGTAGTATGAAAAATGTGTCTTTAAAATTCTATAGTAGAATTTTAACAGGCCGTCCGTGGCTGCTGTGGGATTAAGAGAGACAAAGACTTACATTGAAACGTTGTGACATCATTATAGGGTTATTAAACTCTGTTTCACTTAAGATGTGTGTGTGTGTGGGATGTGTGAGGGACAGACCGTCCACGGCTCATAAAAGCAGTAAGAGCGGCACTCTGTCTGTGTTTTCTAGACCTCCAGAACAAGGCAATGGCCTGTCGGCCAATAAGAGGCATTAGCCTCAACGCTGAATTCCTGGCCAATGGTGATTGAGTTTGGCCTTCTCAAAGTCTTCTTCCACTTTAAACAGAATTGTCTCTCTGTAAACTGTGTAAACATTTTTCTCTAAAATCACACACATGGCAGTCATATCATATCATATCAGTCTATAAAATCCCTCGCTTGACCAGAGCCTGAACATATGCAGCAGAGTTTATATAAATTTCACAATGCTGGTGTCAAGCCCAGCCCAGATAGCACTAGAGTCAGTCCCAGATCTGGTGCAGATGCTTGACAGTTCCTCTTCAAGGCTGGCCACAGCCTGAGGAGACAGTCAGCTGTAACTTTAACAAACAAATGAAAGTTAGGAAAAGGAAAATGAAAAGTTCAGACAAAGGTGGAGACACATCAAAGCCTATGACAGTCCAGTAAACTCAGTCCATGCAGCGAGAGATGCGGACTAGACAAATGTTACTTTCTATGCTTGTTACTTGGATTTGATATGTCTATCCTCATTGTCTTCTTCATAAAGACATACAGTACATGTGCCACGAAACTTTATTTTAGGAGAGCTCAATAACACCCCTTATTTTTATTGTTTATGAAGTAATCATTTCAATCAAGTCAATATGGACTATGGCTTAAGACTGTCACACCCAAATAAAATGGTGGCCCTTGGCTGTGTAATGTCCTGGTCTAAGCCTTCAGAGGTTCCCTTAGGCCTTCTCTTCATCATTTTAAGCAAAGTATTCTGCTTTTAATGTTTTCATTCAATAGGAAAAGAATGCCCTGGTCTAGGCTGATCAGGTGTAATGCTATCAATATAGTTTGCTAGTCCTTAAGAAAGTTGTGTGGCCATAACATTGAGCAATAAAGGTAGCCTATAATTGAATGTCACATACATTGGAGATATCATGGAACATAAATGGTAGGTTTCCCAAATAAATGTATCGTGATTGCATGTTCAATGTTTTCTTTCTCAGATGAGGTCCTACCTGTGTGTAGCTCTCTCTGTTCTGGTCCTGGCCGCGGACCACATCCTTGCTAGTGACACACCTTCGGACACAGCAGGAACCCACCCATTGACGTATTCTCTCAAGGTTTCCAAGGAAATAATCACAGAAAGGCATAGCAGTAAGCATTGTTTCCTTCTGTGTCCAAATGTCTTGTTTCTCACTTTAGTGTCTTTCATGTCTCTTTCACTCATTCGTCTTTTTCCAAAACAAAACCAAGCTAATCAAAAATGCTAATAACTCAGTACCTCAACACAAGGAAATCAGTATAGCAGCTACTTTGCACATTATTGGGATACAACAATGAATGTATGAGCATAGCAATAATGAATATTAAATGTAAAAACTGGTCATAGGACTGGGTACATTGTAAGACTTCAGATTTCAAGATTTCAGTTGTAGACTTGTGCTGACTTTTGTGATCTTGTGCTTTCCTCCTAGCAAACATCTCTGGAGAGCCAGGCCCTTCAGCTCGGAATAATACCATTGCTGTATTTGTTGCTTTCAATGATGCTAAAACTAGCTACATCCCTCCATTCACCTACGACAACTCCAACCTTGAGTGGCAGAGGTTTTCCGGGTCTCTGCCCAATGAAGCAGTGGGCATCTGGAACGGCTACACCAAGCGGTACGATTACGTGTGCAGAACAGTTGATAGCTGTGAGACCGGATTCTACCACAGTGGATATGGCGATAATTGCTTCTACGCACACTACCCTGACTTGCGGTACACTGCTGGTTTTTACATCCTCGTAAACAAAGACGGATTTGAAAATCTGCAGTGGAAATCGGAATCCTATGGGTCTGTTCCTGCAAACTCAGTCAAACCGTGTACGTCAGCGAAGGGTTATGTTGGAAAAAACTGGTACGGTTTAGGATTGGTTCATGCTGGAGATTCATTCTATTTACCTTGGTTGTCATCGCATAAGAATGGTAGATTCTATGGGTACACTACATGGTACAGACAATCCTACCAGGTTTTGACAATAAATACTGATGAATTTTCGCAGGTGATCCAAGATGTAAAGTATGACATTGATAATAGTAACTACATAGACGCTCCCCCATTCGCCGTTGATGAACACACTGTAGTCAACAAACGTTGCGAAAGTGCGATGTTTAGTGCCACACTCTCTGCAACCCAAACTGAAACACACACCTGGCAATTCGATTACTCTATGAAGCTTGGAATCAGCACCACTTTTACCGTAGGGTTACCTACAATAGTTGGCACAAGCATCACCATTGGTTTGGAGCTCTCTTTTCAGTTGACTAAGGGATTTCACATCTCTCAATCTCAAACCACTAGCCTCCATGTGCAAACCAATGTGCCCCCAAACGTGAAGTGCCCTCTTAAGATGCAAGGCAGGAAATACACACTAAACATACCATTTACGGCTCGCCTTGGCCGTACCTACAGCAGTGGTGAGACAAAGTGGACCACCATCTACGGTACTTATGAAGGAGTTCAGGTGTCTAATTATGATGCTATCATAGAGCGCTGTGAGCGCCTGGCTGACCCCTTGCTTTGTCCGGATAAGGTCCATGTGTCAGACACAGAGCTTTGAGAGTGATCTCAAAGTCAAGTTTGTTGGGGTTTCATTAGTACATACAGTACAGGGGATGTTTTCTTGCTTTAGTGTTGTATGACTGAAGGTCAGTCATTCACCAAAATCACATTTACATTGATTCATTTAAGCAGACACTTTTCTTCACAGTGACTTACAGTACAGATATACATCTTGAATTAGTATACATGCTAGCTAGGAATCAAATCCACGCCTTGCTCTACCAATCACATCACTATGTGCCCAGGAGTTGGAGGGCACAGGATGCATTCATGTTCAGGGGCCCTTGATTTCATGATCCATTCCGTGCTCATTGTCTGACTTTGTGTGGCGGTTATATTAGGTACTGATATGGAACATGTCTAGTTCAATATTGGCATGGATGGTCTAACAGCCTTATGGACCTGATAGACCCGAGGCCTGTGGGTCTTGTGTCAAATGCTGAAGTGTTGTACAGCTTGGCCCAACCTCAAGCTCCACATTAGATAACCATGACAACACAACCCTTCACTGTTAATCATTTGTTGTTGCTTCTTGCTCTGTTTTCCTGTCATTGTGAAATGTTAGCTTTCTCTCTTTCTATGAATAAAATCACAGCTTGTATCACAGTTCTTGGTAGTCTGTTCATCACTGAAAAAAGCCTACTTACCATGTCAAGTTTCCACCATAGTGTATCAGGAGAGTGATTGAATGAATGATAACAAGCAAGAAGGGTTTTTGAAATAAGTGAATTATGTTTCTATGTAACCTTTATGATAGTTTAACCAACAACCTGTCTTTTAACTAAATTTGCAACCACTATGGTAGTCTAACAGAGCAACTGAAGTAGCTCAGAGAGTGTGTACTTTTGTTCACTATTTGTGTGGAGCCTAATAACCTTGCCTTGCACTCTGAGACGGGCTGGGAAACACTTGTGTCTGTAGAAAGGGGCGGGCACACCAAGAGGAGCAGTGGACAGACAGGCCATCACACAGACAGGCCCATCACACAGACAGGCCCATCACACAGACAGGCCCATCACACAGACAGGCCCATCACACAGAGAGGCCCATTACACAGACAGGCCCATCACACAGACAGGCCCATCACACAGAGAGGAGTAAAACGGCATGCATGAGGGCTCTGGCGGCTGTGGAGAAGGAAGTATTGAGCTCAAGAGATCTGGTGGGGTATCAAGACACCTGGTGGGGTATCAAGACGTGACCTGGTGGGGTATCAAGAGACCTTGTGGGGTATCAAGACGTGACCATGCTGGTGCCACATGCAGTGTCTGTGCTGCTGTTGGAACAAAAGACATCACAACTCTCACCAGCCAGGTGCTTAAGGGATCACATGATTCTGTGAGGTCTACACACTATCAAGGTACAGTGTAATGTGTTGAGTGCTGCTACTCTGCGCCCTACAGAAGAGGATGGAGAACCACATGATTGTGCAGAGGTGGTTAATGTGGCCTGCACAGCCCGATATGGTTCTCTATGTAGATGGTTCTGCATCAAGGGATCCAAGAAACGTGCACTGAAAAGGGAGGAACAGTGTACGTTAGTCTGCCCAACGGGAGGAATAGGAGAGGAGAGGGAGAGCGCATGTTGTACTGTGAGGAAGAGCCTTTACGGATTCTGGGTACAACATGCGGCGCGTGTTGCGGCTGTCACCAGCCAGTTGTGCGTTGTTGTTGTAACCTGCTGCTCAGGAATTATAGTTGGGTAGTTGTTGCATTGGTTAGGTTAGGTTGTTGGATAAACTACTTGCATGTGACAGTGAGAGGATTGGTTGGTGTGGGAAATATAAATATAAAAAGCCTTTTTTGTCATTGTATTTGCATACAACAAAATCCCCCACCAATAGCATAATGAATTAAAAATATTTTCCTAGGCTTAACTAATGTTTAAAATGTAACAAAGCTTCCTGCCTTGGCAGTAATTGTGTTGGCTAATAAATATAAAGGACAAATAAACGACATTGACAGCTATGAGGAAATGTTCCAGGTCAACTTTGCGGTACATGAGTTAAAATATTAAGGCACAGTGGTGCCTTACTAGTGACACTCCCTCGGACACAATGGGAAACAATATGTGTATTGATATGATGTATCTTTCCAAGGAAAAAATCACAGAAAGTCTAATCAGTAAGCATTGTTCCTGTTGCTGCAGTTGTTCACAGCTGCTATAAAAGGGGCCTACACTCTGCACTACATCAGATGTGAACCCTCATTGCTGAGTACTATCAAAAACGGCTCTCTGTGTGAACCAATAAGGTAAGACCTTGTTTTATATAATGGTGATTTTATCACACTCCTGGGTGGAAAAGAAGAATTATACAGAAATTCATTCAATTAGGTTTCATATCCTATTTGTATTTAATTCATATTTAATTTCAAGTGGGGCTGCTGTTAGGTGAAAATTCACAGTCAAGTTTACCTCGGACTCCGGAGTTGTGTATAAGTATCTTTTTATTCAACAAGCTTGTCAGGCTCACTCACAACTTGGCAGATAAGAGTAAAGCATCTTTGTTCAAACTTTGTCGCGTAGTTCTTATAAAGGCCATTTTCATTTTTCTAAACTTTATACTTTTTAAGATCACTTTAGAGAGCGATGAAGCTGGTGCAAGTTATAAACCAACCAACACTTATCAGTGACAGCCATACGAAGACGTTATGGGAGAGTTAGCTAATAACTAGGTATGATTTTATCAAGGAATGTTGTAGTATGAACAATGTGTCTTTAAAATTCTATAGTAGAACTCTAACAGGCCGTCCGCAGCTGCTGTGGGATTAAGAGAGAAAAAGACTTACATTGGACCGTTGTGACATCATTATAGGGTTATTAAACTGTGTTTCACTAACGTCTGCGCCAAGGCTCCTCTTCTCTCTGTCCCTCTCCATTCAACTGTACAACTAGGAATATTAGGTGACACCTTCCATACCCCACATGTCTTTCTATCCCTCTCAGTCTACTCTTTCTCTCTCTCTATCTCTCTGCTCCACTCCATATTCTATCCTCCTTTCAATATTTGACCTCTTCACTCTCTCTTTACTGTCATTATCCATAGCCACTCTTGTTCCCTCTTCATTCCTTTCTTCTTTGTATAACTCTGTCCATCAATTCTCACTCTTTTTCCACTTTTGTTATAACTTTACAGACTTACAGTCCTCTATCCTCCCTTCCATGATATTTCCTTTTTTCTTCGATGCCATGTCTATGTCTTCCACTCTATCCATCGATCATCAGACAGTCCACGGCTCATAAATGCAGTAAGAGCAGCACCCTGATGTGTTTGGGTGGTGTTAAGACGTGTGTGTGTGGGTGGTGTTAAGATTTGTGTGTGTGGGTGGTGTTAAGACGTGTGTGTGTGTGTGTGTGTGTGGGGGGGGACAGACAGTCCACGGCTCAAAAGCAGTAAGATCGGCACTCTGCCTATTTTTTCTAGACCTCCAGAACAAGGCAATGGCCTGCCTGCCAAAAAGAGGCCTTAGCCTCAACGCTGTGGTTTTGCTGAATTCCCAGCCAATGATGAGTTTGGCCTTGTCAAAGTGTCTGTAAACTGATAGCCAATTTTCTGTAAATTACACACATGGCCTGTATCAGTCTGTAAATCCCTCGCTTGACCAGAGCCTGAACATATGCAGCAGAGTTTATATGAATTTCACAATGCCGTTTCTCAAGCCTAGCACAGATACCACTAGAGTCAGTCCCAGATCTGGCGCAGATGCTTGACAGTTCCTCTTCAAGGGTGGCCACAGTCTGAGGAGACATTCAGCTGTTACTTCAACAAACAAATGAAAGTTCAGACAAAGGTAGAGACAAATCAAAGCCTATGACAGTCCAGTAAACTCAGTCCATTTGCTGAGGAGGGTCTGGCTATGAATGTTTATGCAGCAAGAGATGTGATGAGATGCGGACTAGACAAATGTTAATTTCAATGCTTGTTAACTGGATTTTATATGTCTATCCTCATTGTCTTCTTTATAAAGACATACATGTGCCATGAAACGGCTCTTTATTTTAGGAATTAATACCCCATTATTTTTATTATTTATGAAGTGATCATTTCAATCAAGTCAATATGGAGTATGGCTTAAGCCCGTCACACCCAAATAAAATGGTGGCCCTTGGCTGTGTAATGTCGTCCTGGTCTAAGCCCTCAGAGGTTCCCTTAGGCCTTTTCTTCATCATTTTAAGCAAAGTATGCTGCTTTTAATGTATAACTTTGTTTTATTGTTTTTATAAAAGGCTTGAAAATGACCCAGAGGGCCTCTTAAGACTGCAGACCAGACTGGCCAAGGAAGATTTACAGACACACAGACACAGAGACACACACACACACACACACACACACACACACACACACACACACACACACCCACACACACACACACACACACACACAAACACACACACACAGACACACAGAGACACAGACAAACATGCATCGGGGGGCATTTACGTCTCTCTCCTCTTATTGTCTTCATCTCACTGATGCATGGCCCATCAATTCCTCCTCCATCTCACTCCTTGTGGCACCAGGATTGCTGGGAAGGGTCACATTTTCTTTGGGGGGGGTATTGCTTTGGGATATAACATATAACAATAATGCCCTGGTCTAGGCTGATCAGGTGTAATGTTATCAAGATATGTTGCTAGTCCTTATGAAGTTGTGTGGCCATAACATTGAGCAATAAAGGTAGCGTATCATTTAATGTCACATACATTGTAGATATCATGGAACATAGATGATAGGTTTCCCAAATCAATGTCTCATGATTGAATGTTCAATGTTTTCCTTCCTCAGATGAGGTCCTACCTGTGTGTAGCTCTCACTGTTCTGGTCCTGGCCGCGGACCACACCCTTGCTAGTGACACACCCCCGGACAAAGCAGGAACCCCCCCAATGATGACTTTACTCAAGGTTTCCAAGGAAAAAATCATAGAAAACCGAACCAGTAAGCATTGTTTCCACCTGTGTCCAAATGTCTTGCTTCTCACTGAAGTGTCTTCCATGTCTCTGTCACCCATTCATCTTTTTCCAGGTCTTCTCATCTTTCATCATACTTTTGGGTAGATCATTTATGTTTTAAAACCAGACCAACCTAATAAAAAATGCTGCGCTGACCTTTGACCTTTGTGATTTTGTGCTTTCCTCCTAGCAAACCTTGATGAAGAACCTGCCCCTTCAGCTCAGAATAAGACCACTGCTGTAAGACCACTGCTTGTTGATTTCAATGAGGCTAAAACTTCCGACATCGTCCCTCCATTCATCTTCCATGACAACCCCAACCTTGAGTGGCAGAGGTTTAACGGGTCTCTGCCCAGTGGAGCAGTGGGCATCTGGAACAGCTACACCAATCGGCACGATTACGTGTGCAGAACATTTGATGGCTGTGAGACTGGAGTCTACAGCAGCGATTTTAATAGATTTTGCTTCTTCCCACGCTACCCTAAGTTTGGGCGCACCTTAGGTTTTTTCATCCTCGTAAACAAAGATGAATTTGTTAATCTGGAGTGGAAATCGGGATCCCATGGGTCTGTTCCTGAAAACTCAGTCAGAACATGTATTAAGTCAGAGAAGGATTATGTTGGAAAAAACAAGTATGGTTTAGGATTGGTTTCTGCTGGAGATTCATTCTATTTACCTTGGTTGGACTTAACTGTGAGTATCGATCATGGTTTACGTATACGATATGGGTACACTACATGGTACAGAAAATCTTACCAGGTTTTGACAATAAATACTGCTAAATATAAGCAGGTGATCCAAGATGTAGAGTATGACATTGATCAAAGTAGCATCATAAAAACTCCCCCATTCGCTGTTGATGAACACACTGTAGGCAACAAAGAATGCAATGATGCGATACTGACTGTCACACTATCTGCAACCCAAACTCAAACAAACACCTGGGAATTCACTTCCTCCATGACCCTTGCAACCAGCACCACTGTTACTGTAGGGATACCTGAAATAGTCAGTGCTAGCGTCACCATTGGTGTGGAGCAGACTTTTCAGACGACTGATCAAATATCCATATCTGAATCTCAAACCACTAGCCTCCAGGTGCAAATCACTGTGCCCCCAAACAAGAAGTGCACTATTAAGTTGCAAGCCAGGAGATTCACATCAGCCATACCCTTTAAGGCTCGCCTTGGCCGTACCTACAGCAGTGGTGACACAAAGTGGACCACCATCTACGGTACTTATAAAGGAGTTCAGGTGTCTGATTATGATGCTTTCGTAGAGCGCTGTGAGCCTCTGGCTGACCCCCTGCCTTGTGGCGATTAGGCCCATGTGTCAGACATCTCCCCCTCGTGTCAGTAAGCCGCTGCCCAATCAATGCAGTGCCATCTTCCAGTACACTAGCAGGGAACAAAATGAAGCACAGAGCCTTGAGAGTGATCTCAAAGTCCAGTTTGTTGGGGGTTTAATTAGTACATACAGTACAGGGGATGCGTTCTTGCTTTGCTGTTGTATGACTGAAGGTCAGTCATTCGCCAAAATCACATTTACATTGATTAATTTAAGCAGACACTTTTCTCCACAGTGACTTACAGTACAGATATACATCTTTAATTAGTATGTATAAGTATTCGTGTGCAGGGGCCCTTGATTTCATGATCCATCCATGCTCATTGTCTCACTTTGTGTGGCGGTTATATTAGGTACTGCTATGGAACATGTCTAGTTTAATATTGGCATGGATGGTCTAACAGCATTAATAGACCTGATAGACCAGAGGCCTGTGGGTCTTGTTTCAAATGCAGAAATGTTGCACAGCTTGGCCCAACCTCCAGCTCCACATTAGATAGCCATGACAACACAACCCTTCACTGTAAAGCATTAGTTGTTGATTCTGTTAAAGAAAGTATTAGTATATTTTATCATGAATGTCTTTTTGTTTTAAGGTTTCTTCCAAAATGCTGTGTGCCCTGCTTCTCCATGTAGATTGGACTTTGGAAGACAATTAGCAGAGTCAAGAATGTTAACCCAGAAACCTCACGTATATGTTTACATAAGATAAGGAATTGGGGGGTTGTGGAATGTCTTGTTACTGGGCAGAAGTAGAAGTCAGCTGAGCTGAAGGTATCCTAAGTGCATCCCAGAGTCTTGACTGTCATACTGTGTAAACATTGTTTAATAAAAGGACTTGTTTTCAGCACGGCACGTCAGACAGACTTAAGGTGTCTGTCTCCGTCGGGTCCCGTTCGAAAACCCTCCAGTTCACTTACATGCTGGGTAGTGTTTTTAATCTGCTAACTAACTGTTGAGGGTCTTATCCCTGACAGATTCTTGCTCTGTTTTCCTGTCATTGTGAAATGTTAGCTTTCTCCCTTTTCTATGAATAAAATCACAGCTGTATCACAGTTCTTGGTAGTCTGTCATCAACTGAAAAAAGACTACTTACCATGCCAAATTAACCATAGGTATTGGGAGAGGGATTGAATGAATGATAACAAGCAAGAAGGGTTCTGAAATAAGTTAATTATGTATCCATGTAACCTTTATGATAGTTTAACCAAGCATGGAAGTGTCCTGTGTAAACTACAACTGTATATTTTCAAACCACCATGGTAGTCTAACATAGCACCTTGCCCTCTGAGACGGGCTGGGAAACACTTGTGTCTGTAGAAAGGGACAGGCACACCGAGAGGAGCAGTGGACAGACAGGCCATCACACAGACAGACCCCATCACACAGACAGCCCATCACACAGACAGCCATCACCACAGACAGACCCATCACACAGACAGGCCCATCACACAGACAGGCCCATCACACAGAGAGGCCCATCACACAGACAGGCCCATCACACAGACAGGCCCATCACACAGACAGACCCATCACACAGACAGACCCATCACACAGAGAGGAGTAAAACGGCATGCATGAGGGATGTGGCAGCTGTGGAGAAGGAAGTATTGAGCTCAAGAGATCTGGTGGGGTATTAAGAGACCTGGTGGGGTATCAAGACACCTGGTGGGGTATCAAGAGACCTTGTGGGGTATCAAGACGTGACCATGCTGGTGCCACATGCAGTGTCTGTGCTGCAGTTGGAACAAAAGACATCACAACTCTCACCAGCCAGGTGCTTAAGGGATCACATGATTCTCTGAGGTCTACACACTATCAAGGTACAGCAATGTAATGTGTTGAGTGCTGCTACTCTGCGCCCTACAGAAGAGGATGGAGAACCACATGATTGTGCAGAGGTCGTTAACGTGGCCTGCACACCCTGATATGGTTCTCTATGTACATCGTTTTGCATCAAGGGATACAGGAAACGTGCACTGAAAAGGCAGGAACAGTGTACGTTAGTCTGCCCAAGGGGAGGAATAGGAGAGGAGAGGGAGAGCGCATGTTGTACTGTGAAGGAGAGCCATTACAGATTCTGGGTACAACATTCGCCGTGTGTTGCGGCTGTCACCAGCCAGTTGTGCGTTGTTGTTGTAAGCTGCTGCTCAGGAATTATAGTTGGGTAGTTGTTGCATTGGTTAGGTTAGGTTGTTGGATATAACTACTTGCATATGACAGTGAGTGGATTGGCTGCTGTGGGAAATATAAATTGAAAAAGCCTTTATTGTCATTGTATTTGCATACAACAAAATCCCCAACTAATAGCGTAATGCAGTGGTTATCAAAGTGGGGAACACTCTCCAGGGGGGGCGCGATGTCACAGAGGGAGAAAAAAAAAAACGACCGCCGACCGGTCACTGGTTAGTGAAAGCTCCCTCAGTGGCGAAATGCAAGGGGCTGGACTGACACGAACAAATCAAATACTGTTTCGTTCCTGATCCACCAATCAAAACGGAGTCTTGCGAGTTGCGCCTACGCTTCCGAGTATAAAACTAACTGTAGGCATGGTAAGCGGACACCCTCACTGAGATGACACTCTGCAGATTTTGTTCGATTTCTCTTGTTTGCTTTATCATTGAGATATTCATTGCTTTATAAACAGTCTTTTTAAAGACTCACTCCTTAGTAATACCTAACTGCACTTGCAGTAGGTCTATTCGTAGCCTATTCTAAGGAGTAATTTGCTCCACAGTCTTTTTAAAAAGCTTGTAGCCCGAGAGCTAGCCTTCTAGCTAGCTAACTTCTTCCAACTGCAGCTAGCCATTTTCTCCTTAACACATACCTTTACATTTTTTGATCATCCACCGTGTTGCAACAAATAAAACACCAGCACTTGAATACTATTCTGTGCTGTCCCTGTCTACATTGTGTACAATTTGTTTTGTTAGGAACCATTGCCTAGCACAGCCTTATCTATTATTTGTGTGCAAGTTGTTCACAGCCACACATACGAACACACTCACAAGACCACGACGTTGAAATTAGTGTTTTTTGTGCCGAGGTGCTGGCAAATGACAGCATGAAGCCATGCAAATTAAAAATCAGCTGCTGATCACCTTTCAGCGCTGAAGAATCAGTTTGGGTCCTATTTCAAAGACGACTACCGTTCATTCGCCTGGGTTCGGGATCAATCGAGCTGTCATGCAAGAGCAGCTTTTTGAGCTGAAGAGTGACAGTAGACTTAAGCATCTGTTTACCCCCTCTTCTCTTTCGTCATTCTGGGTAGCATTGATGCCGGAATTCCCTCAGCTTTGCGACATAGCTTTAAAAATGCTCCTCCTTTGCGCGTCGACATATTTGAGGACCTTTGCAAGACAAAGCAGTCTCATGTCTCATATTGACAGACCTGTAAGATTTTTTTTTGTAAAGATCACAAGAGGCCCATAATAATAACAGTATCCTAATAATAGCAATAATAACACTTATTATAATTCTGATAATATAATATAATAATAATTGGTCGATAATCATTAATTATAATAATAATACAATGATGGTGATAATAAGGATGATTATTATAATAAGAAAGCATGCAGGCTCACATAGCTGCTAATATTAATAGCCTACTAATAGGCCTACTACTAATAATAATAATGATAATAATAATAGTAATAATAACAATACAAATAATATTAATACATAGTAA
>NC_045157.1:8300941-8320941 GCF_900700415.2 Clupea harengus
AATTGCAGAGGGGGGGGGGGGAGTGAAAGAGAGAGATCATTTTCTATCTAAAAACATGGTAAATGCACCAGAATGCGGGAAATTGCATCTACATCTTTCAAAATTTTCTGGGGGAGAAGCCCCAGACCCCCCGCCAAAATATGTCCCCCCCACTCTCAAAATGCTGCTGACGCCCTTGCTTAATAGTGTTTATAGGATCACAAATGGCAAACAAAAACTTGAACAGGTAAAAATATATTGTTATTTAGGATTAATTATTTAATCTACAGGACATTTTGATGGTGCAATAAGATATTTAACACTTCCAGCCCCAAGGCTTTTTTTTACTATGTTAGGTAGTCTGCCATGCCTGATATTTTTGTATATTTCACCTAACTAAAAACCATGAGGCAAAAGTGGCATTTATGATTATATTCTAGAACACCTCAGCAATAATAAAATGAGAGTAAAAGGAATGTAGTAAAAAACGTTTTTTATTCAAATGAAATCTAAAGACACTAAAATTAAATCTAGTTTTAGAGGTGCCCAGACTTTGTACAAAAACACATTGTTAATATTTTGGAAGTTTTCTTCTTTACTCTGAGCCCTGTAAACATAGGTGTTTGCTCCACATAGGTGAGTTTATCATTCAGAAAGTGTGTGTGGTTTCAATACTCATTTTAAGTAATATACAATGTAACACTTTCCTTCACTTAGACCACTATGCATATTGATGAGAAAGGTGTGAACATTCTGGGACACCTCGGTCAAGAACAATGGCCATGACGTAATGGGCCTGGAATGTCTTTGTTCCTACAGGTTTACTTGACACATCACGACCCAATAGTGATCACTGAATTACCATCTCCTTATCATATGAATAGTTGTCATTTGCTAATGGGAGGGTCGAAACCTCACTCAGAGGCTGAAATATGCAAGGGATTCGTAATATTGTCCTTACAAAGTGATTATTTATATTTTAGTTTCAAACTTTACATATTTTAAAAGAAAAGGGTTCGAGGTTGCTGTGGGTGTTAGTTTTATGTTTCTAGGACAAAAACTCGCAGAGATTTTTAAATATATTAATCAAAATACCAAAAAGTCCCCACGGGGCCCCTTTTTTAAATTATATTTACTTAATTATTATTATTAAATGTTTTCCCTGTATTACTATTATTATTGTTGTTACTGCTTAAGTGCTTGGGTAATGTTGTATTGTACAGTCATGCCAATAAAGACAATTGCATTTAATTGAAATGCAGAGAGAGAGAGAGAGAGAGAGAGAGAGAGAGAAAGAGATGCAGAGAGAGAGAGAGATGTACAGAAAGAGCGAGAATCAAAGAAATGCACTCCACTCTGTATAAAAAACAACAACAAATTCAATAACTCATATTGCAGCATGAAACAATACGAATCCTTTGTAATCAGCCAAGGGAATGATTAAGATCATCAGCCTTTGGACTAAAAAGTAACAACTCAGAGTTATTTGATGAGTTCAAGGGGAGGGGAGGGGGAGAGAGGGAGACTTACCAAATGGCTGCCCTCCAGGCTATGGGGAAGCAAGAAAGCTCCCTGGAGTGACACAGGGAACGACCTCAGGGATGGAATCCTTATCTGGTTTAAAGCTAAATATACAAATTATATTGAACTTGTTAGAGAAGGTGAAAATTATATATGGCTTAAGTTTAAAAAAAAAAAAAAAGACCTGAGCTCCAATACCCAAAACATATTCCTATGGACAATCTACATCCCTCCAATTAAATCCCCCTACTTTAAGGATCAAACCATTACTGATCTAGAGGAAGCCATCACCCCACTTCCAAACCCAGGGAAATATCCTAATTGTAGGTGATCTGTATCCACACACAGCTGAAGAAGCACACACTACTAGCACAAACGGAGACAAATACATGAATAACAAAACTAACACCAGTCTTACTCTTCCATTAAGGAATAACTATGATAAAATTAACAAATAGAAAGGGGAAAGAACTACTGCAGCTCTGTTGGTCCCACTGTCTGTACATAGTCAATAGTTGCCTAAGAGGGGACTCCTTTGGCCGCTACACCTACAGCTCCTCTCTGGGCAGTAGCACAGCAGATTACGCGATAACATATTTTGACCCTTTCTCTCTCAAAGCAGTCACAGGCAGGCAACAAACCCCTTTTTCAGACCATAACCAGATCAGAATATACCTAAAAAGACTCCACTCTAATCAACCATGCCCTAACTCCAGTCATTTATATAACATAACAACTCAATAAAGATGGGCGCAAAGCAGAATACCTGAATATCAGGAAGCAATGAGCAGCCATGAAATTAAAGAACATTTAAATTTGTGCATGCCCCCATTCACATCTCAGCAGTAAAGAAGGAGTACACATAGCCACAAAGCACATCTTGTGGCCCAACAAGCAAACTTACCTCTCCAAAAACCAAACCTACCCCCTAAAAAATAAAAAAATAAAAAAAGGAATGCAAGAAAAATGGTTTGACTCAGAATGTAAAAAACATTAGGAAAAAACTATAACAATTACCCACCCAAAAACACAGGCCTCCAGACAATCAGGATAATTTGTATATTTAGCTTTAAACCAGATAAGGATTCCATCCCTGAGGTCGTTCCCTGTGTCACTCCAGGGAGCTTTCTTGCTTCCCCATAGCCTGGAGGGCAGCCATTTGGTAAGTCTCCCTCTCTCCCCCTCCCCCTCCCCTTGAACTCATCAAATAACTCTGAGTTGTTACTTTTTAGTCCAAAGGCTGATGATCTTAACCCCTGGACATTCCCTTGGCTGATTACAAAGGATTCGTATTGTTTCATGCTGCAATATGAGTTATTGAATTTGTTGTTGTTTTTTATACAGAGTGGAGTGCATTTCTTTGATTCTCGCTCTTTCTGTACATCTCTCTCTCTCTCTGCATCTCTCTCTCTCTCTCTCTCTCTCTCTCTCTCTCTCTCTCTGTTTTTCAATTAAATGCAATTGTCTTTATTGGCATGACTGTACAATACAACATTACCCAAGCTCTTAAGCAGTAACAACAATAATAATAGTAATACAGGGAAAACATTTACAGTAATAATAATAATTAAGTAAATATAATTAAGTAATGTTCAATTCCATAAGATATACATATAGCAGATACAAGTAATGGACAGTTAGAAAAAGGGAAAACCTGTAGTTAATGTAATTTTCTTTATTCCTTTCTTTTAGCTGTTTCAGTTTTGAAGCAATGGTTGAATCTTTTTTTGAATTCTTTTTTTTTAGTTGAGCCCCTGTTTTTTTGAATAGATAGTTTAAAGGCTCTCTCTCGGGGTGTCCACCCCCTCTGCTCAAACTTCACTCCGATAACATAGTATTGGATTCAGTAGTGAATCAAAAATTTGTAAGCAGTGTTTTATAGGATGGTTATATTTTAGTGATGAGTTCCTTAGCATGTAGTATGTTGTTCTTGCCTTTTCAGTTAAATATCTTATTGCACCATCAAAATGTCCTGTAGATTAAATCATTAATCCTAAATAACAATATATTTTTACCTGTTCAAGTTTTTGTTTGCCAGTTGTGATCCTATAAACACTATTAGGTATGGTGTGTCTTTTCTGGAATATCATGGTTTTGGACTTATCCAGGTTAATTGGAAGGGGAGGCCTTGTTAGACTGTATTAGTTAAGAATATTTAGACTTTCCTGAAGCGCCTCTACACTAGGGGAGTGTAAGAGGAGATTGTCAGCAAAAAGCAGGCCTTTAATTTCTTCATTTAGAAATATAAGACCTGGGGGCCGCAGATCTTTCAAGCTCTCTAGCCAAATCAGTGATCTATATGTTGAATAAGGTTGGCCTTACTCAACAGCCTTGTCGAACTCCTTTTGTCTGGTCAAAGTACCAGTTATTCTGTTGTTAATTTTTAGACAGCATTTATTGTTTTTTATACCTGTCTTTAATGATGTCATACATTTAGTCTCCAATTCCCATATGAATTAGTTTCAACATAAGTCCATCATGCCATACTGAGTGGAAAGCGTTGCTAAAGTCTATGAAACAACCAAATATTTGACCTTTTTAACATTTTGTACATGTTCCTCTATGAGTGTATGGGATGTGTATATATGAACAGTTGGTCTGTTATTTTGCGAAAAACTTATCTGGGATGAACTTATGATATTATTATTCTGGATAAATTGTGTTAGTCTGTTGTTCAGGATGGCACAAAATAAGTTCCCTAAATTGCGGTCTTGTGTGAGGCCTCTATAGTTGTCTTTTTTATGAATTGGTGTGATGTGGCTCACCTTTCCATTGTTCTGGAAAGAGGTCTGACGACAGGATTAAATTGAATAATTTCAAGATTGTCTCTCTTAATTTAGGTGTGCTGTGTTTCAGCATTTGATTGTACCCTCATCTACACCACATCATTTTTTGTTCTTGAGGTATTTCAATTTTGTATTCAATTTGTTTTCTCAACTTCTCAAGTTGTTTTCTCAACTGAGCATTTAAGGCTTTTTGTTCAGAATTTAGGTTACCTTTTTATATAATTTTCAAATGTTCTATCCATTTTCTACCATCAACTAATGGGGTGACAGTGGGCCCCGAATGTGTTGTGTATACACCGTTGCTTAACAAAGTGGATTTAACACCTTTCTCATCTCTTACTGTGAGTGTGTGTGTGTGTGTGTGTGTGTGTGTGTGTGTTGTGTGTGTGTGTGTTGTGTTTGTATGTCTTCAATGTATCACACTGTTTTGGGATTAAACTAAAATATAGTCACATATTACACAATACCCCTGTTTTATTGTTTATAATATAACTATTAGTATACTGTGTATCTGTCTCTGTGTGTGTGTGTGTGTATGTGTGTGTGTGTGTGTGTGTGTCTGTGGGTGCGTGCGTGCATGCATGTTTGGGCCATTTGCTCTTTTGGTTCATCAGCCTTTGATAAGTCAAATGGCTTTCTTGGGAAACACAGGTTTACGACGTCATTCACCACTACATTTCTGTTATCAACCCATGCTCACACCTAGACCAGCCAGCCATGCTGACCCCCTGCTATCACAACAGGATAGGGCTTGTCAGAAACACTATAGCGATACGTCTGGAATTGTCATCCGATCAGATAACACCTAACTAACAAAGTGATTCACACCATTATCAGATCTCAACTGTCTCTGAGGAGGGGGGAGAAAAGGGGGTGATATATTTATGACTTGTCAGAGGACCTGTCCCCATCACTCCAATATGACAAGCAATCAGATACCCACCTAACAACAAAGCGTACATCCATCCAATATGACACATTAATCACACTTGTATTACCCTAATCAATCCAATTATGACATAAACCCACCTCTATACACTACTCACAACTATCAGGTCTGCCGTAACTGAATAAAAATGTACTTCCTTGAAGCCACACACACATAGTCCTGCATCATATGATTTCTTGAAAACTAAAGTGTTGGCATGGGTGTGGTGGGATATCGTCTTGTGAACTAAAGCTCAACAGAAGATGGGTCATGCAGCAAGACAACAACCCTAAACATTAAAAGCAGTTTTGTAAGAAGGAATCGGCCAAAATTCCTCCAAGCCGATGTATGGGACTGATTAATAGTTATAAAAAACGTTTGGTTGAGGTTATTGCTACTCAGGGAGGTCACACTAGGTACTGAAAGCACGGGTTCACATACTTTTTCCAACAAGGCATTTAATGTTTGATAATTTTGCTCAACAAATGAATTTTTAAGGAAGAATGTTTTCTGTGTTTTTTTGTTGAACTATGTGCCACCTCACTTCCGATTGTGGCACGGTGGCTCAGGTGCTTGCACTGCCGCCTCACAGCAAGAAGGTCATGGGTTTCGATTCCCGCATGGGGCGCTGTTGGCTCAGGTGGGCTATCTCCCGGGCCTTTCTGTGTGGAGTTTGCATGTTCTCCCCGTGTTCACAAGGGGTTTCCTGCACTAAGAACCCCAACAGAAAAACATGCAAAAGGAACAGAACACATGTCCATCCCTGACCAAAGATGGACAGTTCACTTGACTTGGTCCCTGGGCGCTTACAAGCTGCCCACTGCTCATGGGGGGTCCTGGAGGAGGGACAGTCCAAAAGGCAGAAGATAAATTCACCGCAACCTCAGGCCTGCGTGCGTGTGTGTCCTGTGTCGCCTCCATATATTCATGTGTGTGTTCCAGTGTGTCGTGTGTGCCAATAAAACCTGACAATTATTATATTTATCAAGTTTTAGGACTTTTTACACATTTAAGATCACATTTATGCAGATATACTGAAAATTCTAAAGGGTTCACAAACTTTCTAGCACCACTGTATATCACTCCAAAATGAGAGAGATGACCATGATAGAACCATTCATGAATCAGTGGCACATTATCGTCTATTTAATTTTCTGATGTTTTTTTTCATTTTGATTTGAGCCAGCAATTGCTTCCAAGAATTATTGTGACTGCAGTATAGGCAGTGTTTTTTTTTGGGGGGGGGGGCCTATGCTGGAGGAAATACTGTATGTATAACTGGAAGTTGTACGATTTTAAGTAGATGCAGCAACTTTCTTGATGAACTTTGTCTCAGCTCTAGGTTGTTATCTGAAGAAGGTAGGCAGATATCAGGTGAACACAGATTTACAACCCTCAGGTGTGCAGTGACTCACATGATTTCTGGGGAACTAGAGTGGGAGTCCTGGTATAATCAATAACTCAGTAAGGCTGGCAAAGGTGCCATACGGAGCACAGTTCAAAGTCCAACAGTGTTCCAGCGTGTTCAGTGTGTTCCAGTGTGTTCAGTTTGTTCAGTGTGTTCAGTGTTCCAGCGTGTTCAGTGCTCCAGTGTGTTCCAGTAGAATACAATTTTAAATACATCAACTGTGTTCCAGTAGTATAACATTTAAAAAAATGTTATGCAACAATTTGACCTCAAATTAACAGCTTCAAAATCATTTTGGTGGTACACTGACTTGTAATATGAAAAATGGCATCTGTGTCACTGCCACAGCATGCCTGGTGCACCTGGTATAGCACTGTGTCTTTGGGGTATGGGTGCGAGACCTCTTGTGAGAACTACATAATGCTTTATGGCACCACCTCACACAACAACAACAACAGTCAGATAGCAGGTTAAACTAGATTCACATCTCTCAGGTCTGCCGTAACTGAATAAAAATGTACTTCCTTGAAGCCACACACACATAGTCCTGCATCATATGATTTCTTGAAAACTTGAGTGTTGGCATGGGTGTGGTGGGATATTGTCTTGTGAACTAAAGCTCAACAGAAGATGGGTCATGCAGCAAGACAACAACCCTAAACACACAAGTGTGTAAGTGTAGTCTAGAGTTGAAGCAGTTTTGTAAGGAGGAATGGGCCAAAATTCCTCCAAGCAAATGTATGGGACTGATTAATAGTTATAGAAAACGTTTGGTTGAGGTTCGATGTATAGGGTGATATGCATAAACACAGGTATGCCCAGGTGAGATGCATAAAGATAGGTTTGCCTAGGTGTATATCTGCATAAATTTGATCTAAAATGTGATCACATCTTCATCTATGTCCTAAAACTTGATAAGTGGAACCAGTTCAACACAAAAACACAAAAATCTTCTTCTATAATTTATTTATTGAGCAAAATGATTGCATTAAATGCTTTGTTGGAAAAATTAAGTGAAGAAGGCTAAATCTTAATCCTGTAGCATGTGAGTCTCAATCCTGATTGGCTAGTCATTGCGCATGCTTGAAGATGCCTATAAAGTCACAGGACATACTTTCAATGTTACATTGCGGGGAATCTTTCAGAGAGCTCACTAAAGGCTTGCTACATAAGAAGAGAAAGGTAGGTCTTATCATGCAGTGACTGATAACATCTTGCTTATAGTGACACAGCAATTTACAGAAAAGGTTGCTATTGGTTAGTTGATTCACACACGGTAACTTAATAGTATGTAGCCTAGTAAAACATACACACACACACACACACAATGCGTTGTTTACTAACTAAAAATAACTAGGCCTTTGTGTTTCTGTATGATAATACATCTGCCTTCCTGGTATTTTCTGTATGTTTCTGCACTGCAAAAAATCAGCCTTCAAAAACAAGAAAAAAAAGTAAAAAAATGGGGTATATATCACTTAAAATAAGCTAAAGTATCTGCCAACAGAACAGGAAGATTTGACTTACCAAGACTTTCTAAAAAAAGTAAAAATATCTAGCCTCAAAGAACCCAAATATATCTTAAAACTAGTGTGGCCAGACTAAAAACAAGTACATTTGTCAAAATATTTAAGAATAATTTTCTCAATATGTAGGAAAACGTGCTTATATTCACTAAATGCTAGCACCATCATCTTGAAATGAGGCTACATGCTAGGCAATGTATCTTGAAATCAGTACAGCTACTCTAAAAACAAGTGCATTTGCCTAAATACAAAAAAAATTAAGAATTCTTTCCTCGAAATGTAGAAAAATGTGCTTATATTCAGCAAATGATAGCACCATCATCTTGAAATGAGGCTATATGTTAGGCAATTTATCTTGAAATTAGTACAGCTACACTTAAAACAAGTACATTTGCCTAGATGCCCAAAATATATAAGAATTATTTTCTCAATATGTTGGAAAATGTGCTTATATTCAGCAAATGCTAGCACCATCATCTTGAAATAAGGCTTTATGTTAGGCAATTTATTTTGAAATCAGTAAAGCTACAATAAAAACAAGTACATTTGCCTAGATACTGTAAGAATTATTTTCTCAATATCTAGGACAATTTGCTTAAATTCAGCGATTTTTCTTTATTTCTAATTATTATTTTTCAAGCTTTATTTTTTCGGCTTTTTTGCCTTTACTCAGATAGGACAGTAGAGCGAGACAGGAAGCGAGCTGGAGGGAGGGATTGAGAAATGACCGCAAGTCGGACTCGAACCTGAACTCTTACCTGTATCCCCATCTTACCCATTCATGGTGCAGGGTTGCTGCCGCTTGTGCCACAGCTCCATCCTTAAAACAGTCATCTGTTGAGGATATTGCCATTTGTTTTGGAGAGTTTTGAAGTCAATGCATATGTGCAATTGATCATTGAGATAATAGAGACCGCAGTGTTACACCTAAACAGCATTATGTGATTAATTTGCCATCAGAGATCAAATCATTGGATCCAATGGTCAGACATATGTGTATGTGGTTCGAGTCTTAACATTGTTTCTTTAAACAATGGGCATCTAAGCTCAAATTCAAGTACATTTGTCTTGATTCTGACTTTGACAAAGCAGTTTTGTACTTGCCAGTGGTGATGAAACTAGTTCCAAGCACTAACTTGCTCAGAACCAATAATAAAATCTCAGTAACAGGTTATAGTACCTTAGGCAATTTATCTTGAAATCAGTAATGCTTTTTAAGAACATTTGCCTAGATACCGTAAGAATTATTTTCTCAATATCTAGGACAATTTGCTTAAATATAGCGATTTTTTTTGCTCAGAACTAGGAATAAAATCTCAGTAACAAGTTATAGTACCTTATTAAGATACACCATCTTAGTAAGATGAAATATCTTAAATCAAGGCAATATATATTTGTTTTTTGTTTGACAAGATATTTCTTCCTACCGGGTAAGAGCATTTGACTTCAAAACTCTCCAAAAAACAAATGGCAATATCCTCAACAGATGATTTCTTTTCTTGTTTTTAAAGGCTGATTTTTTGCAGTGTAGGAAGAAATATCTTGTCAGACAAAAACAAGTATATATTGCCTTGATTTAAGATATTTCATCTTACGGAGATGGTGTATCTTAATAAGGTACTATAACTTGTTACTGAGATTTTATTACTGGTTCTGAGCAAAAAAAATCGCTATATTTAAGCAAATTGTCCTAGATTTCGAGAAAATAATTCTTACGGTATCTAGGCAAATGTTCTTGTTATTAGTGTAGCTTTACTGATTTCAAGATGAATTGCCTAACACATTATCTACATTTCGAGAAAATAATTCTGACATTTTTTTGTATTTAGGCAAATGTACTTGTTTTTAGAGTAGCTTTACTGATTGCAAGATAAATTACCTAGCATATAGCCTCATTTCAAGATGATGGAACTATCATTTGCTGAATATAAGCACATTTTTCTACATTTGGACAATTATTCTTAATTTTTTTATTGAGGCAAATGTACTTGTTTTTAGAGTAGTTTACTCATTTCAAGATAAATGCCTAGCATTTAGACTCATTCAAGATGATAGTGCTAGCATTTGCTGAATTAAGCACATTTTCTACATATTGAGAAAATAATTCTCAAATCTTTTGTACATAGGCAATGTACTTGTTTTAGTGTAGTTGTACTGATTTCAAGATAAATTGCCTAGCATATAGACTCATTAAAGATGATGGGCTATCATTTGCTGAATATAAGCACTTTTTCTATATATTGAGAAAATAATTCTGACATTTTTTGTATTCGGGCATATGTGCTTGTTTTTAGTGTAGTTGTACTGATTCAAGATAAATTGCCTAGCATGTAGACTCATTCAAATGATGGTGCTACATTTGCTGAATATAAGCAATTTTTCATATTGAGAAAATAATTCTGAAATTTTTGTATTCGGGCATATGTGCTTGTTTTTAGTGTAGTTGTACTGATTTCAAGATAAATTGCCTATCATGTAGCCTGATTAAAGATGATGGGCTAGCATTTGCTGAATATAAGCACTTTTTCTATATTGAGAAAATAATTCTAATTTTTTTGTATTTAGGAAATGTACTTGTTTTTAGTGTAGCTTTACTGATTTCAAGATAAATTGCCTAGCATAGCCTATTTCAAATGATGGTGCTACATTTGCTGAATTAAGCATTTTCTATATATTGAGAAAATAATTCTGAAATTTTTGTATTCGGGCAATGTGCTTGTTTAGTGTAGTTGTACTGATTTCAAGATAAATTGCCTATCATGTAGACTCATTTGAAGATGAAGGTGCTAGCATTTGCTGATTATAAGCACCTTTTTCTACATATTGAGAAAATAATTCTTAAATCTTTGGGTATATAGGCAAATGTACTTGTTTTAGTGTAGCTGTACTGATTTCAAGCTAAATTGCCTAGCATTCAGCTTCATTTCAAGATGATGGGCCTAGCATTTGCTGAATATAATTTTTTTCATTTTGAGAAATTAATTCTTACATTTTTTGTATTTAGGCATATACTTGTTTTTGGTGTAGCTTTACTGATTTCAAGATAAATTGCCTAGCATATAGCCTTATTTCAAGATGATGGTGCTAGGATTTGCTGAATTTAAGCACATTTTCTTACATATTGAGAAAATAATTCTTAAATCTTTTGGGTATATAGGCAAATGTACTTGTTTTAGTGTAGCTGTACTGATTTCAAGCTAAATTGCCTAGCATATAGCCTTATTTCAAGATGATGGTGCTAGGATTTGCTGAATTTAAGCACATTTTTTACATATTGAGAAAATAATTCTTAAATCTTTTGGGTATATAGGCAAATGTACTTGTTTTAGTGTAGCTGTACTGATTTCAAGATAAATGACCTAGCATATAGCCTCATTTCAAGATGATGGTGCTAGCATTTGCTGAATATAAGCACGTTTTCCTCATTCACTTTAACCTGCTAAAGGATGATAAAGTCTGTTCTTAAAGCAAAAGTTTGACTTAGTTTAATACTGTCTTTGCACTGTATAGTATTTTGTCTACAGGAATACATAATTGCTGTGCTGTGCTGTGCTGTGCTGTAAAAAAATGTTTTATAGATCAGAAGGACAAGATGCTTGAAATAAGAAATTCTGACTTTGACAAAGCAGTTTTGTACTTATAATGCCTTATAATTATGGCAATTCTAGTTTCAAGCATTAACGTGCTCAGAACCAGTAATAAAATCTCAGTAACAAGTAATAAAACCTTATTAAGATAATTAAGGACTGAAACACTTGAAGCAAGTGAAATGTTCTAACATAAAAAATGCCTGGTAAGAAGAAATATCTTGTCAGACAAAAACAAGCATATATTGCCTTGATTGAAGATATTTCATCTTACTAAGATTTCACTTTTTGCAGTGTGTTGTGTACTCTTGCATCAGGCTTGTAATTGCACTTCTCTGACACTGACAATTGAAAGTATGGGGTGAATGGGGTGACGGCATGCGTTGCTGAACTGAATTTTCCTTTGCTTTGCTTGCCTTGCTTACATCGACTTACCCTAGGAACTTTTCAAGCACAGGCCCCAGCCAATCAAATCACGTGATGTAAATATTCCAGCGCAGGTCTGGTATTATGCAAATATTGTTCAGAGAGTTAGAAGTAATTTTTCTAACTTCTTCTTATTACAGTGCATGCAATGCCCTGTATTGCTATTCCTACGCTTCTTATTATAGCACATGCAATTCCCCGTATTGTTATTCCTAGGCCTCTTATTACAGGGCATAAAATGCTTCTTCTTATTATTCTGTTTACCAATTTATGTGATTAATTCAGCTCGAACCGCTTAACGTAGAAACTTTGTTAAAACCTTGTCGCGTAGGTCTTGTAAAGGCCATTTTCATTTTTCTAAACTTTATACTTTTTAAGATCACTTTAGAGAGCAATGAGGCTGGTGCTAGTTATAAACCAACCAACACTTCTCAGTGACAGCCATACGAAGACGTTATGAGAGAGATAGCTAATAGCGAGGTATTATTTTATCAATGAATGTTGTAGTATGAAAAATGTGTCTTTAAAATTCTATAGTAGAATTTTAACAGGCCGTCCGTGGCTGCTGTGGGATTAAGAGAGACAAAGACTTACATTGAAACGTTGTGACATCATTATAGGGTTATTAAACTCTGTTTCACTTAAGATGTGTGTGTGTGTGGGATGTGTGAGGGACAGACCGTCCACGGCTCATAAAAGCAGTAAGAGCGGCACTCTGTCTGTGTTTTCTAGACCTCCAGAACAAGGCAATGGCCTGTCGGCCAATAAGAGGCATTAGCCTCAACGCTGAATTCCTGGCCAATGGTGATTGAGTTTGGCCTTCTCAAAGTCTTCTTCCACTTTAAACAGAATTGTCTCTCTGTAAACTGTGTAAACATTTTTCTCTAAAATCACACACATGGCAGTCATATCATATCATATCAGTCTATAAAATCCCTCGCTTGACCAGAGCCTGAACATATGCAGCAGAGTTTATATAAATTTCACAATGCTGGTGTCAAGCCCAGCCCAGATAGCACTAGAGTCAGTCCCAGATCTGGTGCAGATGCTTGACAGTTCCTCTTCAAGGCTGGCCACAGCCTGAGGAGACAGTCAGCTGTAACTTTAACAAACAAATGAAAGTTAGGAAAAGGAAAATGAAAAGTTCAGACAAAGGTGGAGACACATCAAAGCCTATGACAGTCCAGTAAACTCAGTCCATGCAGCGAGAGATGCGGACTAGACAAATGTTACTTTCTATGCTTGTTACTTGGATTTGATATGTCTATCCTCATTGTCTTCTTCATAAAGACATACAGTACATGTGCCACGAAACTTTATTTTAGGAGAGCTCAATAACACCCCTTATTTTTATTGTTTATGAAGTAATCATTTCAATCAAGTCAATATGGACTATGGCTTAAGACTGTCACACCCAAATAAAATGGTGGCCCTTGGCTGTGTAATGTCCTGGTCTAAGCCTTCAGAGGTTCCCTTAGGCCTTCTCTTCATCATTTTAAGCAAAGTATTCTGCTTTTAATGTTTTCATTCAATAGGAAAAGAATGCCCTGGTCTAGGCTGATCAGGTGTAATGCTATCAATATAGTTTGCTAGTCCTTAAGAAAGTTGTGTGGCCATAACATTGAGCAATAAAGGTAGCCTATAATTGAATGTCACATACATTGGAGATATCATGGAACATAAATGGTAGGTTTCCCAAATAAATGTATCGTGATTGCATGTTCAATGTTTTCTTTCTCAGATGAGGTCCTACCTGTGTGTAGCTCTCTCTGTTCTGGTCCTGGCCGCGGACCACATCCTTGCTAGTGACACACCTTCGGACACAGCAGGAACCCACCCATTGACGTATTCTCTCAAGGTTTCCAAGGAAATAATCACAGAAAGGCATAGCAGTAAGCATTGTTTCCTTCTGTGTCCAAATGTCTTGTTTCTCACTTTAGTGTCTTTCATGTCTCTTTCACTCATTCGTCTTTTTCCAAAACAAAACCAAGCTAATCAAAAATGCTAATAACTCAGTACCTCAACACAAGGAAATCAGTATAGCAGCTACTTTGCACATTATTGGGATACAACAATGAATGTATGAGCATAACAATAATGAATATTAAATGTAAAAACTGGTCATAGGACTGGGTACATTGTAAGACTTCAGATTTCAAGATTTCAGTTGTAGACTTGTGCTGACTTTTGTGATCTTGTGCTTTCCTCCTAGCAAACATCTCTGGAGAGCCAGGCCCTTCAGCTCGGAATAATACCATTGCTGTATTTGTTGCTTTCAATGATGCTAAAACTAGCTACATCCCTCCATTCACCTACGACAACTCCAACCTTGAGTGGCAGAGGTTTTCCGGGTCTCTGCCCAATGAAGCAGTGGGCATCTGGAACGGCTACACCAAGCGGTACGATTACGTGTGCAGAACAGTTGATAGCTGTGAGACCGGATTCTACCACAGTGGATATGGCGATAATTGCTTCTACGCACACTACCCTGACTTGCGGTACACTGCTGGTTTTTACATCCTCGTAAACAAAGACGGATTTGAAAATCTGCAGTGGAAATCGGAATCCTATGGGTCTGTTCCTGCAAACTCAGTCAAACCGTGTACGTCAGCGAAGGGTTATGTTGGAAAAAACTGGTACGGTTTAGGATTGGTTCATGCTGGAGATTCATTCTATTTACCTTGGTTGTCATCGCATAAGAATGGTAGATTCTATGGGTACACTACATGGTACAGACAATCCTACCAGGTTTTGACAATAAATACTGATGAATTTTCGCAGGTGATCCAAGATGTAAAGTATGACATTGATAATAGTAACTACATAGACGCTCCCCCATTCGCCGTTGATGAACACACTGTAGTCAACAAACGTTGCGAAAGTGCGATGTTTAGTGCACACTCTCTGCAACCCAAACTGAAACACACACCTGGCAATTCGATTACTCTATGAAGCTTGGAATCAGCACCAACTTTTACCGTAGGGTTACTACAATAGTTGGCACAAGCATCACCATTGGTTTGGAGCTCTCTTTTCAGTTGACTAAGGGATTTCACATCTCTCAATCTCAAACCACTAGCCTCCATGTGCAAACCAATGTGCCCCCAAACGTGAAGTGCCCTCTTAAGATGCAAGGCAGGAAATACACACTAAACATACCATTTACGGCTCGCCTTGGCCGTACCTACAGCAGTGGTGAGACAAAGTGGACCACCATCTACGGTACTTATGAAGGAGTTCAGGTGTCTAATTATGACGCTATCATAGAGCGCTGTGAGCGCCTGGCTTACCCCTTGCTTTGTCCGGATAAGGTCCATGTGTCAGACATGTCCTCTTCGTGTCAGAAAGCCTCTGCCGAATCAATGCAGTGCCAACTTCCAGTACACTAGCAGAGGAACAAAATGAAGCACAGAGCCTTGAGAGTGATCTCAAAGTCAAGTTTGTTGGGGTTTCATTAGTACATACAGTACAGGGGATGTTTTCTTGCTTTAGTGTTGTATGACTGAAGGTCAGTCATTCACCAAAATCACATTTACATTGATTCATTTAAGCAGACACTTTTCTTCACAGTGACTTACAGTACAGATATACATCTTGAATTAGTATACATGCTAGCTAGGAATCAAATCCATGCCTTGCTCTACCAATCACATCACTATGTGCCCAGGAGTTGGAGGGCACAGGATGCATTCATGTTCAGGGGCCCTTGATTTCATGATCCATCCGTGCTCATTGTCTGACTTTGTGTGGCGGTTATATTAGGTACTGATATGGAACATGTCTAGTTCAATATTGGCATGGATGGTCTAACAGCCTTATGGACCTGATAGACCCGAGGCCTGTGGGTCTTGTGTCAAATGCTGAAGTGTTGTACAGCTTGGCCCAACCTCAAGCTCCACATTAGATAACCATGACAACACAACCCTTCACTGTTAATCATTTGTTGTTGCTTCTTGCTCTGTTTTCCTGTCATTGTGAAATGTTAGCTTTCTCTCTTTTCTATGAATAAAATCACAGCTGTATCACAGTTCTTGGTAGTCTGTCATCACTGAAAAAAGCCTACTTACCATGTCAAGTTCACCATAGTGTATCAGGAGAGTGATTGAATGAATGATAACAAGCAAGAAGGGTTTTGAAATAAGTGAATTATGTTTCTATGTAACCTTTATGATAGTTTAACCAACAACCTGTCTTTTAACTAAATTTGCAACCACTATGGTAGTCTAACAGAGCACTGAAGTAGCTCAGAGAGTGTGTACTTTTGTTCACTATTTGTGTGGAGCCTAATAACCTTGCCTTGCACTCTGAGACGGGCTGGGAAACACTTGTGTCTGTAGAAAGGGGCGGGCACACCAAGAGGAGCAGTGGACAGACAGGCCATCACACAGACAGGCCCATCACACAGACAGGCCCATCACACAGACAGGCCCATCACACAGACAGGCCCATCACACAGACAGGCCCATCACACAGAGAGGCCCATTACACAGACAGGCCCATCACACAGACAGGCCCATCACACAGAGAGGAGTAAAACGGCATGCATGAGGGATGTGGCAGCTGTGGAGAAGGAAGTATTGAGCTCAAGAGATCTGGTGGGGTATCAAGACACCTGGTGGGGTATCAAGACGTGACCTGGTGGGGTATCAAGAGACCTTGTGGGGTATCAAGACGTGACCATGCTGGTGCCACATGCAGTGTCTGTGCTGCTGTTGGAACAAAAGACATCACAACTCTCACCAGCCAGGTGCTTAAGGGATCACATGATTCTGTGAGGTCTACACACCATCAAGGTACAGTGTAATGTGTTGAGTGCTGCTACTCTGCGCCCTACAGAAGAGGATGGAGAACCACATGATTGTGCAGAGGTGGTTAATGTGGCCTGCACAGCCCGATATGGTTCTCTATGTAGATGGTTCTGCATCAAGGGATCCAAGAAACGTGCACTGAAAAGGGAGGAACAGTGTACGTTAGTCTGCCCAACGGGAGGAATAGGAGAGGAGAGGGAGAGCGCATGTTGTACTGTGAAGGAGAGCCATTACAGATTCTGGGTACAACATTCGCCGTGTGTTGCGGCTGTCACCAGCCAGTTGTGCGTTGTTGTTGTAAGCTGCTGCTCAGGAATTATAGTTGGGTAGTTGTTGCATTGGTTAGGTTAGGTTGTTGGATATAACTACTTGCATATGACAGTGAGTGGATTGGCTGCTGTGGGAAATATAAATTGAAAAAGCCTTTATTGTCATTGTATTTGCATACAACAAAATCCCCAACTAATAGCGTAATGCAGTGGTTATCAAAGTGGGGAACACTCTCCAGGGGGGGCGCGATGTCACAGAGGGAGAAAAAAAAAAACGACCGCCGACCGGTCACTGGTTAGTGACAGCTCCCTCAGTGGCGAAATGCAAGGGGCTGGACTGACACGAACAAATCAAATACTGTTTCGTTCCTGATCCACCAATCAAACGGAGTCTTGCGAGTTGCGCCTACGCTTCCGAGTATAAAACTAACTGTAGGCATGGTAAGCGGACACCCTCACTGAGATGACACTCTGCAGATTTTGTTCGATTTCTCTTGTTTGCTTTATCATTGAGATATTCATTGCTTTATAAACAGTCTTTTTAAAGACTCACTCCTTAGTAATACCTAACTGCACTTGCAGTAGGTCTATTCGTAGCCTATTCTAAGGAGTAATTTGCTCCACAGTCTTTTTAAAAAGCTTGTAGCCCGAGAGCTAGCCTTCTAGCTAGCTAACTTCTTCCAACTGCAGCTAGCCATTTTCTCCTTAACACATACCTTTACATTTTTTGATCATCCACCGTGTTGCAACAAATAAAACACCAGCACTTGAATACTATTCTGTGCTGTCCCTGTCTACATTGTGTACAATTTGTTTTGTTAGGAACCATTGCCTAGCACAGCCTTATCTATTATTTGTGTGCAAGTTGTTCACAGCCACACATACGAACACACTCACAAGACCACGACGTTGAAATTAGTGTTTTTTGTGCCGAGGTGCTGGCAAATGACAGCATGAAGCCATGCAAATTAAAAATCAGCTGCTGATCACCTTTCAGCGCTGAAGAATCAGTTTGGGTCCTATTTCAAATACGACTACCGTTCATTCGCCTGGGTTCGGGATCAATCGAGCTGTCATGCAAGAGCAGCTTTTTGAGCTGAAGAGTGACAGTAGACTTAAGCATCTGTTTACCCCCTCTTCTCTTTCGTCATTCTGGGTAGCATTGATGCCGGAATTCCCTCAGCTTTGCGACATAGCTTTAAAAATGCTCCTCCTTTGCGCGTCGACATATTTGAGGACCTTTGCAAGACAAAGCAGTCTCATGTCTCATATTGACAGACCTGTAAGATTTTTTTTGTAAAGATCACAAGAGGCCCATAATAATAACAGTATCCTAATAATAGCAATAATAACACTTATTATAATTCTGACAATATAATATAATAATAATTGGTCGATAATCATTAATTATAATAATAATACAATGATGGTGATAATAAGGATGATTATTATAATAAGAAAGCATGCAGGCTCACATAGCTGCTAATATTAATAGCCTACTAATAGGCCTACTACTAATAATAATAATGATAATAATAATAGTAATAATAACAATACAAATAATATTAATACATAGTAATAGTAATTGTCTGTATGGGCCTAACAATAACAAAAGCCTAACCTTGACATGTCAGGCCTATCAATAACAATATGCTATCTATCTATATATGGTGGTGTAGTTGAGGGCGCCGGAGGCGGTGGGTGGTGGGCGGCGGGTGGCGGGGGGGCCCCAACTACCCCTAACCAGCTTTGGGGGGGCCCAGCTTGCAAAAGTTTGAGAACCCCTGGCGTAATGAATTTAGCATCTTTTCCTGTGCATAACTAATGTTGTAAAAATTAACAAAGCTTCCTGCCTCGGCGGTAATTTTGTTAATAAATGACATTGACAGCTATGAGGAAATGTTCCTGGTCAACTTCTTTGCGGTACATGAGTTGACTTCATTACTGTAATAAAATATTATGGCACAGTAGTGCCTTACTAGAGACCCTCCCTCGGACACAATGGGAAACAATATGTGTATTGATATGATGTATTGTCTCAAGGTTTCCACAGAAAGGCTAATCAGTCAGCATTGTTCCTGTCTCTGCCTGTTTTCTTGTGCTCTAGTGTCCAAATGTCGCCAAGTGTGTATGTGTGTGTGAGTGTGTTTGTGTGTGTTGAGCCGCAGCTTTGTGTGTATGTGTGTGTGTATGTGTTTTTGTGTTTGTGTTTGTGTGTGTGTGTGTGTGTGTGTGTGTGTGTGTGTGTTTATGTGTGTGTGTGTGTGTGTGTCTGTGTGTGTGTGTGTGTGTGTGTGTGTGTGTGTATGTGTGTGTGTGTTTGTGTATTTGTGTGTGTGTGTTGAGCAGCAGCTTTGTGTGTTTGTGTCTGTGTGTCTGTGTGTGTGTGTGTGTGTATGTGTGTGTGTTGCGCAGTAGCAGTGTGTGTGTGTTTGTGTATTTGTGTGTGTGTGTGTGTGTGTGTGTGTGTTGAGCAGCAGCTTTGTGTTTGTGTGTTGTTCCTGACTTGTGTAGCTTTATGTCAGGTGTGATAAATAGTTACATAGCTTCATGTCAGGTGTAATAAATCATGATAAATGTGTTTGACAAGCCATCAGCCATACGGATGAATTTCTGGCATGCATGCATGTGATTTCAGTGCCATGTCTTGCTCTTTCACAGTACAGTCCTGCTGTGTGAGCAGAGCAGTCATCAGATGGAACGATACTGTCATTGTACAGTGTGTGTCTGTGTGTGTGTGTGTGTGTGTGTGTGTGTGTGTG